>NC_043703.1:127387281-127415970 GCF_006229205.1 Suricata suricatta
GTTTATACTTATGAGATGCTGCTGCTTTTTTAATAGAGGGTTTGATAATACCCACTTCGAAAGGTATTGTGGAAAAACATACGAGGTAATGTTAAACACACTTTCAGACATTTAAACATTTATTGTTAGAAAACTTGCAAATGTATATGAAACAGTGGGTCACAGGGGCAGTGGTCTGGTGCTAGAATGGTGAACAGAAGTATAATATGTGTTCTTCTGTTGCTACAGTACCCAACCCCTTGTAGTTGTCTTTACCTCCACATCTCTGCTTGTGTGGCAGTGTCCTTGGGGCTGAAATGGTCTTCTCCAGTTCTGGTTCTCTCCCTCCCTTCTTATCTTTGTCAGCTACTTCTCTGAAGCCTTCCCTGACTCCTCTGGCTGCCCTGGATAGCCTTTCCCCTCCCTTCCTATATCTCTCTCACCATCTTTACATGCTCTTCCATAATCTTTTCTAAATGGTCAGTGTCTTAAAAGTTTTTTGTTGTTTTTGTTTTTGTTTTGACAGAGACAGAGACAGACAGAGACAGAGCATGAGCAGGGGAGGGGCAGAGAGAAAGGGAGACACAGAATCTGAAACAGGCTCCAGAGTCTGAGCTGTCAGCACAGAGCCTGATGCAGGGCTTGAACGCACAAACCATGAGATCATGACCTGAGCCGAAGTCAGATGCTTAACCCACTGAGTCACCCAGGCGCCCCAATGGTCAGTGTCTTAAAGACAGGGTCTGCATTTTATTCATCTTTGTATCTGGCCACTGAGCACAGTGCTGATAAATGTGCTGATAAGTGCACGTGGAATGGGTGGACTTAGGAATTCTTGGGAAGAAAGCAATTTGCAGCCAAGGATTTCTTGAAGCCAAAAGAAAAGAGTTGGAAGGAAGCTATGTTATTAGGAACACAGAGGCCAGAAAATTTGAAGGTTTTTTTCTGGAGGCTTTTTAATTTTTTTTAATTTTAGAGAGAGGGAGGGAGAGAGTTGGGAAGAGGGGCAGAGGGAGACGGGTAGAGGGAGAGAGAGAATCTTAAGCAGGCTGCACACTTAGTATGGAGCCTGATGTGAGGCTGGATCTCATGACCCTGTGATCATGACCTGAGCCAAAATCAAGAGTCAGATGCTCAACCAACTGAGCCACAAAACTGCCCCAAGAGAGTCTGAAGTTTTGGCAATGATGTGGTTCTACAGGATATAATGGACTATTAAAGAGGAGACCTGCCCCTGTCTCATGCTGGAATGTGAGAGCTACATGTATGCAAGAACTTTTTCTTTGAATCTGTCACCCCTAGGGATTATAAAATGAATGACTGAATCAGCCAGTGAATTCACCTGAAGGTAGTGAGCAGCCCCTCGCTTATTTAACATTGCCAGGCTTTAAGCCGTTACTAGTTTAAAGCAGACATTTGCAAACATTGTCTGTAAAAGGCCAGATAGTAAATATTTTCAGCTTTGTGGGCCATATGGTCTTTGTTGCAAGTATTCAGCTCTGCTGTTACAGTGTGAAAGCAGCCGTAGAAAATTAAACCTTTACCGATTCCTATAAATACCAACAGAATAGTATGACTGTTTGGGTTTTTTTTCTTAAGTAGGCCCCATGCTCAATGTGGAGCTAGAACTCACTAACCCGAGATCAAAAGTCCCATGGTCCACCAACTGAGCCAGCCAGATGCCCCTAAAATGGGTGATTTTTAGTAAAATTTATTCATGGTCACTGAAACTCAACTTTCATGTAATTTTCATGTGTCACAACATATTCTTTTGACTTTCCCCCCTTAACTATTAAAGAGGGTACAAACCATGCTTAGTTCATGGCTTCAAAAAAAACTTGTTGACCCCAGGTGGAAATGAACCTTATTTCGAGGTACAAAGGAGATGCAATCCAGTGATAAGGACTGTTCGTTTACTCAAAAAATCTTGCAGTTCTCTTGATCTACCACTAGATGGCAGTCCCTTGTAAGTGTGTGGCCCAGCCCGGGAGTCTTTCCAATAGAAGGGATGATTGGAATTTTTTCACCGAAGATAAGCCACTGCTTTGTTAATGCAGGCATACAAACTGTCCCAGGGTTTCAAAAACCATTCTTCTGGGTTTCATTTATGTCTCCACTTTCACACTTATTTGTACATATTTCCTCTATTGCAGCATATCAAACTGAAGGGAACGCAATCACTCTCAAGTCCTCTGAGATTATTTGCTCAAAGGCTCAGGAGGACCATACTGTGAATACAGGCTATGGCTAAAGATTTGGGGGCTGCAACTTGGAATCTGGGAACAGATGCCACCTGAGATGCAGGTTAATGAGTGGAGCTTATATTAAGAGAAGCCCAAGTGCTAATACTTAAAATAAAAAAATAGCCCCCATTCGTGGCCTCTTCATGTCACTTTTTTCTACCCTTAAGGTGCACGACTGGGAGCCCAACATTACCCTGGCCCAGCATCTTCTGCAATAATTTCCTCACACCTTTCTTAGGGTATGGGAGTACTTGGTAGCCATAGTGACAGTCTCGGCATATGTGTGCGGCCTGAGGTGCCAGGGAAATTCAGCCAAAATGGAGGTGCATAGAACCATTGTGATTATTCCTGTCATCCTCTGGTCTGAAATCTCCCAGCTTAGATCTGTCTTCTAGAGACTAGGAGTCCCCTGGCTTGAGCTGTCCCATTTTTCTCTCTCTCTCACCACCCTTCTTTATCCAGCCACACAAAAGAAAGAGACTGGATGGCTATTAAAATTAACAATGGAAAAAGTCTTCATCTTCCTGGAGCAGAAAAGGGCTTGACAGAGACAGGACTCGGGGATGTGAGGGCGATCTGGCTGCAACATCTGTCACCCCATTGATCGCCAGGGTTGATTCGGCTGATCTGGCTGGCTAGGCGGGTGTCCCCTTCCTCCCTCACCGCTCTACGTACGTCCCTCCCGAAGCTGCGCGCTCCGTCGAAGAGGACGATCATCCCCGATAGAGGAGGACCGTTCTTCGGTCAAGGGTATACGAGTAGCTGCGCTCCCCTGCTAGAAGCTCCAAACAAGCTCTCAAGGTCCATTTGTAGGAGAACATAGGGTAGTCAAGCTTCCAAGACTCCAGACCCATCCAAATGAGGCGCTGCACATGGCAGTCTGCCTTTCTTTAAAAAAAAAAAAAAAAAGAAAGAAACAGGACTCGGAAAGTCTGTGAAGCTCAAGTCTGTGACCCTAGCCACCACGCCACACTGTCACATGGTTATGTCCACTCTGGCCCCTGGTTGGATCTCTCAGCAAGCATAGAATAAATGTGTTTCTTCCATACCTTGATGTACGATGTTGAAGAGAGATCTGAGGTTCTTCCTGAATCTTTTCTGCTAAACATCTCCGGCAGGGCAGTAAGAAATCTTACCAAAACTCTAGATGGGGTTTCCCTGATGATGAAGACCAGAAGCTCTCATGAAGGCCGTTTCCACCACTTAGGGGGCATTTTAGAGTCATTTTTAGTATATCCTAAAATTTCCAGGAAGGCAACCTCTTGCTAACTGAAAGATTGTGCTTTCTTTCATTCAGAACTTGACTAAGAGTCATTCACTGTTTCAGAAAATCGTGTCTCAGACAAGAGTGACCTGTGTGATAGTCATGTCCCCAAAATCAATCTACATTTCCAGCTCTCAGTCTCACAGTGATTCTACTTGAAGGTACAAACATATGACCACTTTATCATGTTTTCTAGTGTAGCTGTGCCTGAACATATGCCTAAGTGAGCTCACTGACATATTTAATTGAGCATGAATATATATTATATTATTATAGGCTAACTTTCACTTAATTTCTCCCTTATTAGGTTAGGTAAATGTTTTAGTCCATTTGGGCTACAATAACAAAATACGACAGAGTGGGTACCTTATAAACAATAGAAATTCATGTCTTACAGTTCTGGAAGCTGGAAGTTAGAGATCAGGACATCAGCAGGGTTGGGTGAAGATTCTCTTCTAGGTCTTTCATAGTCTTCACATAACAAAGGGCCTACGGATCTCTCTGAAGCCTCTTATTCATCAGGGCTTCACATTTCATGATTTTTAAGCACCTCCTAAATGCCATACCTACTAATACCATTATCTTAGAGCCGGAGGACTTCCGTATTTTGAAATTTGGGTTGGGGGCAGAGGGGAGTGTGTTACACAAACATTCAAGCTGCAATATTTAGTAATTTATATTTTTCGGTATAAAAGCTGGTAAATTATGTATCACATTTCATTTCAGAGTAGCAAAAGAGATGTTACAAAATATTTACTAGAATGCAAAACTATTGTATTTTATATATTCATTTCCTGTTTTTGCCATAGCAAATTACTTAGTAGCTTAAAATAACAAGTTTGCTCTCTTACAGTTTGGTGGTCAAAAGCCAGAAGTTGGGTTCACTGGGCTTAAATTGAGGTGTCGTCATGGCTGTTCTCCCTCTGGGTGTCTGAGGGGGTGAAACTGTTCCCTTGCCTTTCCAGTTTCTAGAGACTGCCTGCATTTCTTGGCTCGTGACCCATCCCTCATCGTCAAAGCCACCCATACAGTATCTTCAAATGTCTCCCTGACTCTGACCTTCTTGCTTCCATTGTTCCATCTCCTTCTCTGATTCTGACCCTCTGCCGTCCTCCTGTAAGGATTCTTGTGGTTCCATGGGGCCCTACCGGACAATCCAGGCTAATTGCCCTCTCTCAAGATCCTTAACTACACTTGCAAAGTTTTTTTTGTCATGTAACGTAACATATTCCCAGGTCTGGAGGGGGGAGGCTTTATTCTATTGACCACACTTAATTTTTTATTTTTAAAGTTTTTTTTTAATGCTTATTTATTTATTTTGAGAGAGAAAGAGAGACAGAGAATATCAATACCAAGCAGATTCCATGCTCAGCATGGAGCCCGAGGTGGGGCTTGAACTCACAAACCATGAGATAATGACCTGGGTCAAAACCAAGAGTCAGACACTTAACCAACTTAGCCACCCAGGTGCCCCCTATTGACCACACTTTAATATAATACTTGTTGAGGTTGAGACTCACAGATACACCTAAAGCCTGGGGCTTGATGCTCGTTCTCGTTCTGTCTTGGGGCAGCTAGATTTCTTTCTTGACCTTGGTTTGGGCTGAACCTGTTCTGGGGTATAGTGTCTAGAGAACAATCTACTCCCTTCCTGAGGGGAGCTCCGAATTGCCAGGCGTTGGGGGTCCAGGTAGTTAATTGAAGTCAACCTGGGTTGAAGGGCTCTTTTTAATTTTTTTTTTTTAAACCATTGGGCGTATGTGAGGTTTACTCTTTGGGGCATCCAGCCTTATTTAATTTATTATTTTAAAAAATTATTTTCGTGTCTTTGAAGTACCATTGGCATACAGTGTTATATTAGTTTCAGGCGTACTACGTAGTGATTTGACAACCTGTATGTTATGCTGTGCTCACAAGTGTCACGTCCATCTGTCACCGTATGACACTGTTACAGTACCATTGGCTCTATTCCCTATGCCTTATCTTTCGTCCCTGTGACTCATTCATCCCATACTGGACCTGTATCTCCCTCTCCCCTTTTGCCCGTGCCCCAACCCCTCTCTCCTCTGGCAGCCACTAGTTTGCTCTCTATATTTGTGAGTCTGTTTCAGCTTCGTTGGTTTTATTTTTCAGATCCACATGTAAGTGAAATCATGTGGTATTTGTCTTTTCAACTTTGGTAAGAGCTGTCTGGCCATTAAGAAGAGTGGCATTTAGGGGCACCTGACAGGCTCAGTCTGTAAAACAAGTGACTTTTGATCTAGGGGTTGTGAGTTCAAGCCCTATGGGTGTAGAGTTTACTTAAAAAAAGAAAACAAGAGTGGCATTTAGGTCAATGGACATTTTAGAATTTTCCCTCCAATGTCCTTATTCCTGGGAACGAAGAAAGACAGAACACTTTGGTGTTTTCCTGGCAGCAGACCATGTTTAAGGGAGATTTGATTAAAAGATAGAAATGAGGGTTTTCATTTTCAAGGCCTGTCTCCTAATACAGCCTGCGTCCAGCAGCTCTGCATCATCACGGAGCTCCCAGACTCCGAGCCCTGCGTGGGGGTGCTGTGGGAGCCCCGGGCCATACTGGAGAAGGGGGATGCCACTTGGAGCCTAAATAGTACTGTTCAGTATGTGTGAAGGGGGTCAGTTCGGCATCTGCTGTATTCTGCAAGCAGTCACCCTGCGGGGGTGGGGAAGCAAGGGGCCCATCTCACTTGAGAAAGTATGAGCCTGACAACTGAAGGTTCCCAGAGCAGCAAGCGTCACCTCTTCTCTCGGACCATTTCAGCTGTCTGCTTGGGATTGACAGAGGCATCTGGCTGCTAAAAATACCCCACTGACCAAGTGTTCCCTATTCCAGCTGAAGCGGAGCACGACCGCCCTCCAGGACTGAGCTGCTTCTTGCATAGGAACTTTGCAGAAGTTTTCAGGCCCAATTCAAGAGGCGCACCAGCCTGTGGTCATTTCTGGTTTTTGTCAGCTTTGCTGGTGATGAACATGACCCTTCTTGGATCACTGTTCTCTTGCCTGGTCTGTTCCCACCTCCAGGAAGGTGGCAGAGGGGGAGGTGAGGGCCCCGAGGCTGAGAGGGGGTAGGGAAGGGGAGGTGCTTGTCCATTTATAGGCTTGCTCTTTGGGATGCTGAAGGTGCTGAAATAGCAATGACAGGGGACTTGGCTCCCTGTTACATATCTGCCGAGCTGCCTGAAAGACTCTGAAATGACAATAGGGAGCATGGAGAACGTGGAGGTCTTCACTTCTGAGGGCAAAGGCAGGGGTCTGAAGGCCACTAAGGAGTTCTGGGCTGCGGACGTCATCTTTGCTGAGCGGGCTTACTCCGCAGTGGTTTTTGACAGGTATGCAGTGTGGGGTGTTGCTTTCTTTTCTCTATTGGTTTGGTCGGTGCCAAACTCTAAAACACTTTGTTCTCAAAGTCATCAGAGTTTGGTCGGTGCCAAACTCTAAAACACTGCTCTCAGGGGATGGACCTCGAGGGTGTGATGCTAAGCGAAATAAGTAAGGTGGAGAGAGATAGATACCATATGTTTGCACTCATAGGTCTAACAGGAGGAACCTAACAGAGGACCATGGGGAGAGGAAGGGGGAAAGAGAGTTGGGGAGAGTGAGGGACACAAATCATGAGAGACTATTGAATACTGAAAATGAACCATGGACTGAAGGGGGAGAGGGAAGGAGGGAAGGGGATGGTGGTCATGGTGGGGGGCACTTGTGGGGAGAAGCACTGGGTGTTATAGGGAATCCAATTTGAAAATAAACTATTAAAAATTTTTTAAAAAACAAAACAAAAAACCCCACTTTGCTCTCAAAATCATCAGGGAAAGGGATAGAATCCATTTGATCATTTTTAACAGAATGGCACCTCTGACAGCTGTTTTTCTGGAATAACTTTCTCTGCAAAGATTCATCATTAATATGATTTACTCTGGTCCCTAGGAGGGTTGTAAAGGTGAGCCTAGGCTCTAGGGCACTTTCTCATAATACCATTGAACTTGGCTGAGTGGGTGTGCTGGAGCAGACTGGAGAGGTGGGCGTGGTGCTGTAGAAATCTTTTTCTTTCTTTCTTTCTTTCTTTCTTTCTTTCTTTCTTTCTTTCTTTCTTTCTTTCTTTCTTTCTTTCTTTTTCTTTCTTTCCTTAGAGAGAGAGAGAATGAGAAGGGGAGAGGCAGAAAGAGGATCCCTAAGCAAGCTCCACACCACCAGCACAGAGCCCAACGCAGGCCTCGAACACACAACTTGTGAGATACTACCAGAGCCCAAACCAAGTCAGATGCTTAATTGACTGGGCCACCAGGGGAACCTCATAGGAAACGTTTTCTTACAAAATGCTCCATGATTGAGTATAATAAATATATTACAGCATAGAGTACTTGTTGAGACTTTAAAAAAGTAATTGTAAACCTTAAAATCCATTTACATTTGGAGCATTAGAATATCACCAGGAAGCTGAAATCCCTTCTTACCCTTCCTACCCCCAATCCTAATCTCTTCTGTCTTTCCTCAGAGGTAATACTTGTTATGATTTTCATGTGCTTCCTTCTAAAATGTTCTTGTACTAGTACATGCATATATCTGTATTTATAGAAAATGTAGCACTGTAGTTTGTCTTTTTTTTTTAAAATAGAAGTAGTATCATACTTCAGATGTCATTCTAGAACTCGCTGTTTTCACTGAACATGTTTTTGATTCCTACCCTTATGGAAACTATAAGTCTATACATAATTCTTTTAAATCCTCAAAGATCTGTTTCTTTAACCGACATGTAGATCTATCCGTGTTGATCCATAAGCAGCGTGGATGGCCAGTTACAACTGCTGTGGGTATCCTACCCAGTAAATACGTGAAAACTTACTTATCCCCTTCCCTATTGAGAGACATTCAGTGGTTTCTAGCTTTTCACAAACACAAACATTTCTGCACACAAAATCCTAGACCATGTCCACTTGCACACGTGTGTGATTATTCTCAAGGACATACGGCCAGAAGGGGAACTGTGCCAGAGTGTGCTGTTTCCATTTTTAATAGGCCTTCCGAAGTGGCTCTATTAAATTTACATTCCCATTTTCCCACAACTGTGTCTACACTTGGCCACCAGACTTTTAAATTAGTATTAAATCTTTATTAAAATTACCAAACCCTGCCTCGTGATTAAATTATGACCATGTTCCCTGTGCCTAAAGCTGGGCTGACCTGCCTGACATTGATGTGATCTGAATCAAGATAGCCTCTGATAATCTAGGCCGTGCGGTTGGCTCACTGTACAGACCATCGGGGAATGGGCACTGCTTTTCAGAGATCATTTATTAGCATTCACATCTTTGTTTCTTCCTGCCTCCCAGGGCCTGCAGGGAGAAGGCAGTGAATGGAGCATATGGCTGGCTGCCGTCTGGGGAGTATGAGTGGGTGGAGGCAACAGTTATGCCCCTTCAACAGGGTCTGTCTGTCTTTATTAATTTACTTGTAGGTGTGTCACGGCTGGAGGAGAGTGCAGTAAAGGAGTCAGCTGGGTTCAGAATTAAGACAAAAAAGCTAGAAAACAGAAACTCAGAACACTGATCTTGATGCCGTCACAGGGTTGCCACGTTGCCTTATATAGAATACCTCCATTGGTGCCTCTAGTTCCCTAAAAGCTAACATAGCCACTTAGTACCCCTTTTAAGAGTGTTTGGAGTTGAGTGGGTTTTCCTTCCATTATAAAAGTAAAACTAAGGAAGAAAAAAATGTATCTTCACACAAAGATACTAACTCTAAACATTGTTGTCTGTTTCCTTCCCACTTACTTTAAAAGGCAGGTTTCATTCCTAGGACACAGCCGGGATCTTATTACAGAAACTATGATGTCTTACATTTAATACTTCAAGTATTTCTGGGTTACTCTACTCTCTTCATGAACATAGTATTTCATGGCTGCGTGCTCTCCTACCACTTCCTTATGACTGAGGTTTACGTGATTTTCTTGCTATAAATAAATCATCATTCATTTGAAGTAATAATTACAAAACAGCATTAGGGACATTGCAGAGAGAGTGCTAACAAAATGTTATATTATTATTACAATAATAAAAATTGGGATGATTGGGGTAAACGATCTTTAAAATGACTGAAGAGAAAAATCTAAAAGAGATACTTTTAAAAAGTGATTTTTCCCAAGTGTGTCACTGAAAACATGAGGGGACTGCCCTTGGGGTATACCCGAGTAGCCTGGAAAGGCACCGAAGGAAACCTCTGCCCATCTTGGCCTCCCACTGTGGCCTCCTGGGAGACTCAGCCACTGTGCATGAGGAGCCTGAGTGGGAAGGTAGGCCTGAGAGTTACCCACAGAAGAAGCACATTCTAGTCATGCTATAGAAGAGGCATGTCCTAATCCACGTTACTGCAAGCCAAGCTTCCTGCCCTTCCTGCCCTCCAAACACAAACATGAGGAAAGACTCTATTTTTAGTTGAGCACTGTGTTTAAGAGAAAATTCAAACAATACATATGACCTATATGTACCTATGTATGTTGTGAAGCATAACAAGAAATGAACACCCACGATACCATCATCCGACTTAACTAGAGTATGCCATTATATCGTATCTTCTCTGTCTTCCCCTACACTGTCCCCAACTTGTCCCAAAAGTAACTAGTAGCCTGAATTTTATATTATTTATTCCTTTGCCTTTTGAGTAATAGCTTCACCACATGTATATATATTTTTAAACAATATATAATTTACTTTTTTAAGTTTATTTCTTTTGAGAAAGAGAGAGACCAAGTGCATGAGCAGGGGAGGGGCAGGGACAGGGGGAGAGAGAGAATTCCAAACAGGCTCCATGCTGTTAGTGCAGAGCCTGATGTAGGGCTCAAGCCCACAAACCATGAGATCATGACCTGAGTCAAAGTCAACAGTCAAATGCTTAACTGACTGAGCCAATTTTATTAGAATTTTAAAATTCTAGAGAATTTTTAATGACTACATAGTATTACTTTTGACTGTTACATATCAGATTAGCAAGTGCCATATTTTGGATGGCAAAGTTATTTCCTACTTTTCATAATAGATCTCCCTGTACATCTCTGATTATTTATTAAAGATAAACTCCTAGAAGTGTACATTTTGGAGTGAAAAGATGGTTTTAAGGCTTTTACTATAGATTTCCAAATCACCCCACCAAAGAGGGCTATACCAGTTTTTTTCCATGAATGTTATAACACTGGCCTCCTTATCCAGGCACTGGCTAACACAGAAAACTTTTACTTTTGTATTTTCCAACTTCACCTATAAAAACCTATCTTAGTATTATTTTGTTTTGAATTTTTTTATTATTATGGAGGTGTAAGATTTTAAAAAATATGTTTATTGATCATTACATCTTTCTTCTGTGATTTTCTATTTTCTATTGATGCCCTCATTTAAAAATTTTATGTGTAGCTCATTTGTTACTCTTTAATGTTTAGAACTTCTAAATTGTTTGAATTCTTATGAATCATTTTGGTTTATTAGCCCTTTTGATTTCAACTCTTTTCTAGTCCTCAGTTACTTTTGACTTTCTTTAATTTTTCATGTCTTTTATTTAAAAAACTATTCATTTTTCTTTTTAAAAATGTTTTTATTTGCTTTTGAGAGAGAGAGAGAGAGAGAGAGAGAGAGAGAGAGAGAGAGAAGAGAGCACAAGCAGAGGAGGGGCAGAGAGAGAGGGAGACACAGAATCCAAAACGGGTTCCAGGCTCTGAGCTAGCTGTCAGCACAGAGCCCGACATGGGGCTCGAACTCACAAGCTGTAAGATCATGACCTGAGCCGAAGTTGGACACTTAACTGAGCCACCCAGGCACCCCTTCATTTTTCTTATATATATTAAAATTATGTTTAAGCTTTAAGTTTCTTTTTTTTTTTTAGTTTATTTTTATTCCAGTTACTTATTGTCATTGCATTCGTTCACTTTCATTTTTTAGCTTATTTAATTCCTTTTATGTCAAGGGGAACGAGAAGAAAACTTGTTTTAGCCTTAAGAGTGACTCAGGCCTTCAGCAAGATCCAGTCCTTATCTTTTCACTGCTTGGTCTTAGAAGGACCCTTCTAGTTCTCTGAAGTAGAACCTTCATATTTTCCAAACTATAAAATCAGTGGGCTAGCCCGGTGAACCTACAGACTGAGGTCCATGGAGTACCACTTATCACACTATGAATAAAATTCCATCATCACCATCACCATCACCATCTTCAAACAAAACCCACAAACACATAGATTCATGGCCGGTCTAAAATGGAATCAGATTTGACCAGGATAGGAATTTGGAGCATATTTCACAACAATATTGGAGAACCCCTTCTCCTGAAAGCCCTCTACAAATAATGAACTGTCATTTGCAAGACAGAGGGTTCTAAACTTTATTTTTTTAATTGACAGAAGGGTGAGAAGCAAGCACTTTGAGCAGAAGTTTGAGTCCTACTTCTGGTAAAAATGGGTGGTGGGGGAAGTGTTAGTTAGAGCTCAAGACATTTAAGAATTAGGTAGGCCCTGGACACCTTTACCTTTAGAGGTTCCACCTCATACTATGTCAAAAGATAGTCTTTGCATAGACTATAATTAAATAGATTTTTTATAACTTTGTTATTGCAATTGTTATTAATTTCCATTTTGCATTTTTTGTTTCTGTTTTAAGAAAATTTGGGGACTATTCAAAGGTATGTTGAACCTTTTTCTGGGTCACCTGCAAATTTTAGGTCTTTGACACTGAGCCTCTATTGCTTACTGGGAGTCCAGGGCTACCAGTGCTGTCTGGAGACAGAAAGGCTATTTCCAAGGTTGTGGAGTTCCTGGTAGGAACCTGGCAGAGATGATGTCCATGGGGAGTTGGGCAAGAGAGGGGAATTGGGTCATTTGACCCTGAAGATCTTTTCTAGCATGAGATTCTATCGGTTGCATGATTTCTTCACATTGAAGGACTTTGGTGAAACAATGGAGAGGTTCTGGGCTAATACAGAAATGGAGCTTGTTCTGATTATTTTTTGTTTTAGCATTAAACACAAGACATGGCATGGGAATGGTGCTCGTGAGCAGTTCTAGGAGCCAAAAATACTATTTGATGGTTCCTTTTTAATGGTCCCAGACATTATGAATTTAGAGTGCATCTAGGCTTTGGTCCATGGATCCTTAGCTAAGGAGAGACTTACATTTGGAAGATCAAAGTTTATATGGATGTGCATCTGTGCTTTTTATTTCTGGGTAGAAAGTCTAGAACTTTCATCACTTTCAAAATCACTTTCAACCCAGAAGAGGGTTGAGACCCATGGGATATATTCATTCCTCTCTTACGGATCAGGAAGCTGAGGCTTAGTGAGGTGACAGGCCATCCCAGGTCATACATGGATGGAGAAGCCATAGGGCAGAACTAAGATTCTTGGGATCTTGTCCAGTTATCACTGCCCCCCACCCCATTGCTGACTTAATTTCTTCTTTCCTTGTCAGTCCAGTTAATAATATTTAGTCTTGGGGAGCCTGGGTGGCTCAGTCGGTTGAGCGTCCAACTTCGGCTCAGGTCATGATCTCACAGTTCATGGGTTCGAGCCCCGTGTTGGGCTCTGAGCTGGCAGCTCAGTCTGGAGCCTGCTTCTGATTCTATGTCCCTCTCTCTCTGCCCCTCCCCTACTCATGATCTGTCTCTCTCTGTCTCTCAAAAGTAAATAAATGTTTAAGAAAATAAAAAAAAAATTTAGTCTTAATAAAGGAAATGGCACTTGTCCACCAATTTCAGAGCAATCAAAATCTGCTTCTGGGATCTGAGAATGGTTAGATCCAGAGACTCATAGGTAAAAACCAGGAATATACATGTGATTACACAGGGGGAAAAGTGCTTTTAATAACAAACCAATGTACTAGTTTCCTACCATTGCTGTAATTACCACAAAGTTTAGTAGCCTAATGCAAATTTATTGTCTCACACTTTTGAAGGTCAGAGATCTAAAATGGGTCCATCACGCTATGTTTCTTAGGCTTTTGTAGTTTCTACAGGCTGCCTGCATTCCTGGGCTTCATCTTCACAGCCAGCATCATCCCATCTTCTTCCCCACAGACTTCCTGCCTCCTTTTTATAAAGATCCTTGTAATTGCATTAGACCTCTGCTTCAGGATCATCTCCCCTTCTCAAGGTCCTTAACCTTAATTACATCTGTAAAGTCCCTTTTGCCATGTAATGTAACACAGTCATAGGTTCCAAGGATTAGGACGTTGACATTTTGGGGGGCACTATTATTCAACCTACCGCAACCAATAAGATGAATTTCCTTTTAATCTAATATATCACATAAAATGTTAAGGAGGAGCAAGGATAGTAGGTTTTTACAAAAATTTCTTTCAGTAAAAACTTGACTGGTTCCTAAGTGATTCTGTTTAAGCAGTTGAAAGTGCCCAGGAGGTTATGCACACATATAGGAAAAAACATTGATAAGCACATAAGAAAAAGTAGAGTTCTTTAAGAGAAATTAATGCCAGCCAGGCTTTTTTGAAAATTCGACCAGTTAGGAGCTTCAGGTCCACTGGAGACAGCTGGGCTTTTAGCCAGTGTAATTCTATGTGGGCTTGTGGGAACGCCAGGATTAGTGTGGCATACACACCCACACACTGTGGCCTTTAATCTGCTAACAGCTGGTGGGTGGGTGGTGGGGGCAAGTGATGCTATAAATGGAAATCATTTAATAAAGGGATTAGGGAAATTCCTGAACAGTTAGTTCAGAAGTGAACAAATCACTGTTTGTTATTCAATTTACAGAGTTAAACATTTACATTTGATGATGTGGATAACCATAGTGAATTTAAAACTACATCTTTATTTTATTTTAAGTAAGCTCTGTACTCCATGTGGGGTTTGAACTCACAACTCTTGCTCTACCAACTGAGCCAACCAGGCACCCTTAGAAATATGTCTTTAGTTTGACACTTTTAGTTGCAGATGTAAGACATGTCACATGCCCTGTTACAAGTTGTATTGCTACATTTTATGAAATGCATTTAATCCTTAGATGCAGACATTTGCGAATAATTGCTTTTTCAATATACATTAGATCAAATGCCAGGTTGTCCCCACAGTGATGTCATCTTCAGTCACATCGGAAGATGTATTTTGAGCATGAGAAATAGGGTGTGGTCATGGCTACAGTGTGGGAAATGCAGACAGGTCCGAGTGGGGTGTGTGAACTTCTTCGTGTGAATTGTGGCAGAGGAAATATCAAGAACTGCTACTTTAATATAGAAGAGATGTTAAAAATAGGCAATATCTAGATCTGACCTAAGGAAGCAGTATCACCTAACTTCTTATGCTAAGGTCTGTATGGTGCAAACATGAATCCAGCAATGCCTCTCAGGGGTTGACATAAGCCATTTCAAAACAACATTAAGTAGATGCCATGGAGAAAAGAAAATGAGTCTTCTGACTCGGGGCGGGTGTCTCCTCTCTGTAGGAGGCTTTAGTGGTTCCCCTTTGCCTGCAGAATAAGGCTGTACTACTGAGAGTGGCATTCCAGGTCCCCTTGTCTCTGGTCCTTGGTCCAGCATTATTTCCCAGTGTAGCGCATCCTACCATCTTGTCAGATAGCTGCTCCTGTCTCTCCTGTACGTACCTGTTCCCCTACATGGACGCCTTTGACTCAAGCCAGCGCCTCTCCATGGAAGAACTGACGTTCTCTGAGTACAAACAGCCCATTTTTAGAGGGTCAGAACAGTGCCTCCTCCTTCACAGATGGTTGCCTTCCCAGATTCCTCGCCTCCCCCACCTCAGTGTGGAGTTAGGTCTTCCTTGAACCCTCAGCCAGATACCTGCACTCCTGGATGGCATGCCTCACCTTGCTTATAAGTGTTTATGCCCCAGTTCAGCCTACGGACTGCTCCAAGGCAAGGTTTGCGCCGTGTTTATCTTCAAGGCCCTGTATTACCGAGTTTAATGCACAGCGCATAGTGGATGCCTGATAAATACTTGTGAAAGGAAGGTAGAATGGAAGGGACAAGGAAGAAAGGGGAGAGGAATTTAAAATATTGTAAAGTCCTCTGGGTACTTAAGGAATGTGGGATGTTCTTTAAGACATGCCCCCGGGGCACCTGGGTGGCTCAGTCAGTTAAGTGTCTGACTTCAGTTCAGGTCATGGTCTCACGGTTTGTGAGTTGGAGCCCCACATCAGGCTCTGTCCCAACAGCTCAGAGCCTGGAGGCTGCTTTAGATTCTGTGTGTCTCTCTCTCTCTGCTCCTCCTTGCTTGCTCTCTGTCTCTCAAAAATAAATAAAAAAAAAAAAAGACATGCCCCCTTCCCCCTCGGATTTTGAAGGGACAGCCCCTGGCAGGCTGAGTTTTAAAGCAGAACAGAAAGCCAGAGCTGTTGGTTCGGTCCTTTCTGGCTGTGTTTTTAGGGGGCTTGTCCTCCTTGCAGGTACTTTCTCTTTGCATTTATCTGTCCAGTAACTGTTTATTTCCATATAAGGAGCTGAGCAGTGGCTACCCTTCTAGCCCTCTTGATTCTGACAGGTGACATGACCCAGGGCAGGGCTGCAGAGCAAGGAGTGAGTGGGGACCCGCTGGCCAGGACAAAGAAAGCTCAGGGCTGCAGGCAGAGCCCTAAGGTGGGCTTTGGCGGCTTCCTCTGTCCTATGTGCTGGGTGCAGTGGCAGACATCAGGAACTCCTATAAGGATCCTCACATTCCCATGAGGGTAGTGATCACAACCCTAAAGGGTTGTTGTGAAGGTTTAACAAAGGAGAATTGCTTACAACGTCTCTTTGAAAATTGCAGAGCGTTGTATAAGTGCGAGTTAATATCCTCTGTGGGCACTGGGAAAGAGACTAGGAAGAAAAATGGGACTTGCCAAAGGTTGCCTGGCTCAGTCTAGCTGGGAGAAGCATCTTTCTCCTGGAATCCAAAAAGCAGTTTTAGGACTTCCTGTCTTCTGGATACTTTCTCTCTCTCTCTCTCTCTCTCTCTCTCTCTCTCTCTCTCTCTTTCACTGGGGTTAGTAAGAAGGAAGGGAGGTATTTCTGTTAGAGAATTACCTGCCTCTCCTCCAGGGGTTCTCTGCTAGCTTGGAAGTCTTCCTCGCTGGCGGCTGCCTGAGAATTAGTGGATGCTGGAGGAGAGCAGGGGCTCTGAAATCACCTGCCCTCCACCCCCTTGTGACAGATGAGCAGGTGGACCAGGCTACTGAGCACTATCTTGTGCCAGGCTTGGAGCTGGCTACTTTACATTTAATCTGATAGTGGTGGGATTTTGGAACTTCTCTGTAATTTTCTTCTCGCTTGAAGTTTTTAAAATAGTAAGCATGTTTCATTAAAAAGTAATATTTGTTTGTCTAAAAGATATCAAGATCTAGGTGTTGTTGGGTGGCACCTGGGTGGCTCAGTTCGTTAAGCATCTGACTTCGGCTCAGGTCATGATCTCACAGTTCGTGGGTTGGAGCCCCACGTGGAGCTCTGTGCTGACAGCTCAGAGCCTGGAGCCTGCTTTGGGTTCTGTGTCTCCCTCTCTCTCTCTGCCCCTCTCTAACTCATGCTGTCTCTGTCTCTCAGAAATGAATAAATGTTTAAAAAATAAAAAAAATCAAGATCCAGGTGTTGTTATCCCATTTTCACATAAGGAAATGAAGGCCCAGAGAGGTTAAGGTACTTGCTTGAGGTAGATACTGAAATCAAAAGTTGAACCCAGCTCTGACAGACTCCAGATCTGACCTTCCATAAAGCGCATCCCACCACCAGAAAGACTGGCTTTTTTTTTTTTTTTCTTTCGGTAAGCTTCCCCTTGCCGTCTGCCTGACACTTCCCTGCACACCCCACCAGAAGGAGCAGGCTTTCTCTCCTCTCTACATTCTTGCTACTCAAAGTTACAGCTCAGCATCACCCAGGAGCTTGTTAGAAATGAGGAATCCTGGGCCCCACTCCAGACCTACTGAATTGGATCCTGAATTTTATAAGACCTCTGGTGATGTGTGTGTACATGGAAGTTATAGAAACCTAGCTCTGCTTCAAACCTACCTCTGTCATCCTTGCAGAGAAAGGTCAGCCCCATGGTAAGGAGATCTAAGTTAGGAGATAACTCCCAATGCTTTTTCACTAGCCTTTAAAACTTGACTTCAGGCCCTAGCAAAATTGTAGGATGGGTTATAAAACAGGTGGGTGAGCCTGTAGAAAATAGTTTGCAGAGTTTGGTGGCTAACATTTGGAACCCACTATGAGTTCCCTGTAAGAAAAACAAATCATTCCAAATTGACCATGTTTTCTTGTAATGAAAAGTAATGAAAAGTTCATTATAGCAAAGTGTTGGTAAAGACTCTCATGAGACAAGATGGTGGTGAGATGTTGCACTGAGAGCCGAACTGGTTCAAGGACTGATAATTGATAGGACAGTGACTGCAGAGGTCTCTCTATCACCCAGCCTGGGGTGAAGTCTTCACCCTGCCGCAGAAGGGCTCAGTCTGCAGCCTTCTCCTCGTCAAAATGGTTGTTACTGACTTGAAAGATGCGAGGGGCTTTCCACGAGAATTTTCTATGGACATATTATAGCTATAGTTCATGGCAGACAGATCATTCTATAATCAGACCCCATTAAGAAGCATGTTAAGTCCATTTATGGGAGGCTTGAGGCAGGATCCAGGACTGATGTATTGTCTCTCTCTGAGTCAGACTAAGAACTTTTGATCCCCAAAGGCAGTGTGGACCAAAGAAAGAGCAATGCCAGAAGTCCAACCATGGGGCAGACAGAATTTAAAAACAATAACAAAACTGACTTCTAAAAGCCTGACTAAAAGATTCAGTCTTTATTATCATTATGCACCAGTAATTCTAAACAATGTCAGGGATAAAATACTCTTCCTTGGAGGAAAGAAAATCTATGTTTGTCTACATTCTAAACAATTGCTGTTGCATAAACTTCAAGCGAGCACATTTTTAAAATCACATAGCCCTTAAACATTGTGTTTTGCCTGGAAGTTAATCCAAGAAGACTCTCAGTTAGCCCCTAACACGTGTGCACTCCCCTATGTATTTGCTGCAAAACAATTTCTTAAGGTTCACAATTGCTTGAGCTTACGAAGGCCACAGTTCATTTCTCCAACCCCTGTGCTATTACCTCTTCCTGAAGTTTAAGTATATTAGAAATAAGCAGATCCCAGGGGCGCCTGGGTGGCTCAGTTGGTTAAGCATCTGACTTCAGCTCAGGTCATGATCTCACGGCTCATGGGTTCAAGCCCCACATCAAGCTCTGCACTGATAGCTCAGAGCTGGGAGCCTGCTTCGGATTCTGTGTGTCTGCTCCCTGCCCCCACTCATGCTGTGTCCCTCTCTCTCTCTCCCCACTCCCTCAAAAATAAATAAATATTTTTTAATTTTTAAAAAGAAAGAAAGAAGTGGAGCTCATAAAGATAAAACAGAAGAACTTGTGTTATTCTAGGTGACCACCTGGTGTTAGTGGTCCTTTTTAAAATGTGAAACAGTGAAATAGTATGAGAACTGCAAAGCATAATATTTGGTAGATGTAAATTCCAGTTTCAACATGAAATATGTATATGACTGTGACTATATGTATGCGAATAAAAATATGATTATATAATGCTTAAAGATTCTAAAAATACCAGTTTCAGTGTAAAATGTATGAGCAGTCCAGTGTGGGGTTGTTTCCTGATGGGGGCAGATAGGCATGGAGCTCTAAGTGACAAGTCACAAATGACAATCTGCATGATCATACTTCTAACTCTCCCCTCTCCAGACCACATCCCTTCTTTCCTGCCTTGGGTTTGTATTTCTTGTCAGAGTCCCGATAACTCAGAGGCGAGAACCTGCTCCTCCTCCCCCTTCCCAAATTAAGAGATGCTCTCAGACTTGCAGGACCTCACGACTTAGCATACTGATATAAGTGATGAAAAAATGAAAGCTCAAAATGATTTTGGCCATTTGGAATACTATAAAGGTGAAGACCCTACTTCAGGTTAAAAAATTCAATGTCATGAGGGAATTTGGGGGAATGATGGATAGGCTCACCGTCTTGGCCATGGCAATGGTATGTGTGTATGTCAGAGTCTACCATAGTAAAGATTTTGGATATGTATGTCAGTCATGCCTCAAGCTATTTAAAAAACGTAGCATCATATGGACAAAGGGAGGGAAGCTCTGACTTGGCTGTGTGCCTTTGAGGTAACCTGGGACATTCTAGTGACTAGATTTGTAATTAGGTCTTAAATAACTGTGAGTTTTTTGCAGGAAAGTGTTTATAGCACCACACCTGGATACCATACTCTGTTCTTGGCACTGTAATTATAAAACACTGTGACCCAGTGTCTACCCTTGAGGGGCCAGAAGACAGGATATGGAGCCTCATTGGGATCCAAATTACTTGGGTTCTTCAGCAGTTCAGTCTCTGCTGATGAACTTCACATTCCTGCCAGGGGATGCCATCATGACTTGAGGCAGATATGAGAAATCCATAGCTACCCTTCTCTAGGGGTTTGAAGATTCCACTAAGTGGTCAGGGTCCTGCATGAGCCTGTCTGTTCTGTTCTGCTAGAGCCCTCATGACAAGTGACCTTCCCAAGCAGGGAGTATCCTCTGTGGCATCGCTATGAGGGGGTGCAGATTCTGTGCAATTCTAAATATGCTAGTGTAATTCTACCCTTCCTCTCTCATTGGGAAAGCTTAAGGGATTGCACTGGAGTGAGGAAGACATTATTATGGGGATAACTTTGAACTTGCCCTAACTTATAACCACTAACCTTCCATGCCTGTGAGTATTTCATGATTTATAACAAATTATTAGCAACATACCTCATAGCAGATGGGGACCCAACAGTGTGTTGAGTTGGTCACCCAGAGGCTGAAAACTGGACTCCAGGAAGCCCAGGACCTACCTTAGAGCAATAGCCCGGGCAGTGCCCTTAGCTTGGCTCTCTACATGTCTCCATTTCTTGATGCCCTCCTGGGGCCACAGGGCCTGACCTTTGGTCTTTACTTGAGCCTGACACCCTAGCATTGGCCGCTGAATCTTGCTTGACTGCTTTGCTGCACCCACTTTCCTTTGGCTGCAGGGACCCACTGTGGGTGCACCAGAGACTGCAGTAAAACTGTTAAAGGAGCTGGGAGTGAGAGGGGAAATGAAAGGGAGTCAGAGCAGTGGTCTTCAAATCCTTGCATCACTGACTTACCTAGGCCTGTTCCACTGGACGAGGATCCAGAGAGCCAAAGTAGATGATAAGAATATGTTTCTCAGGAAGGCAAATTCAAGCTGAACTCAAGGAGGAAATCTGCAACAATTAGGACTGGCCAACGATGGATTAGCTGTTCTTGGAAGCAGTACACTCTTTTTCACTATGGGAAGTTAAAAAGTGCAAGGTCAAGGATGGACACAAGGGAGCTCTGTGTTTGTGTGTTCTGTTAAAGATTCTTTCTTCAGGCTCTAGCGTTTCATGATTCCAAAAGCTCCTGTTTTCCTATACTTTTGAGATGCTTCATTAGAACATAAACTCCAGCCTGAGTTCACATACCGAGTTTTTCCCAGGAAGCTCAGTGCGTCTGCGCATACTGCTAAGCTTGTTTTCTTCTTCTCCTTCTCCTCCTCCTCCTCCTCCTCCTCCTCCTCCTTCTTCTTCTTCCTCTTCCTCTTCCTCTTCTTCTTCTTCTTCTTCTTCTTCTTCTTCTTCTTCTTCTTCTTCTTCTTCTTCTTCTCCTTCTCCTCCTCCTCCTCCTCCCCCTGCCCCTCCTCTTCCTCTTCCTCCTCCTTCTTCTTTTTTTGCCTCAGTGGCCAGGATTTCTTTTTTCCACAATGCAGAGATACTGAGATATTGTGCATCATGCCAGATTTCAGTCACTCTTAGCGTTAGGCTTCCTTCATGCTAGCCTATGCCATTTTCTGCCTGAAAAAACTCTTAACTGGGAGACACAAAGCTCTCTCTTGGGAGCACTGGGGGGCTGGAAACACAGGGGTTAGGAAACATGAATTTTCCTATTCACCTCTCCCTCTCCCCCTGAGTGGGCAGGCATGATCTTCCATGTAATTTCCACACTCTCTCTCTCTCTGAGTCAGGAGAATATAGCAGATAACCTCAGTGACATCAGTAACCTTGTATTTGTTACTTTTGCAAAACACACAGAACTGTGACACATATCAGAATGTGCAGACCCCGTTTTGCATAAAAATATCATGTTTCATGTCCCGTCATATTGTAGATAGTTATGAGTTTTATTCTTCAGGGGAAAGGGACATTGCATTTCAAGAACAAGAGGGTCATGTCACACAGAGTGCTATGGTGCCAGTGAACTTTTGGCGAGGGGACCATGAGGAATTTCTACCTAGTCCCTTGGCCTGGAAGACTTCCTGGGCTCCTCAAGTGTCTGTTCCAGTGTGTTCCAGGAACACCCCATGGGGCCACTGTCACAGCCTCCTCAGGCAGGTTACGTATCCCCAGTGCCAACCGCATATCGGTCTAAATCAAACTTGCGGAGTTAAATTGAAAGGCTTATATGTAGAGTGCAGTAGTGTCCCCCACATTGGGCCCAATGTCCAGTGCAGTCCCCATTTCCTGTGCCACCCCAATCACTTGGTTCTCCCTCCATTCCCAGCCTTGTTAACTTCGTGTGCCATACCTGCTTCAAGAGGCAGGAGAAGCTTCATCGCTGTGGACAGTGCAAGTTCGCCCACTACTGTGACCGCACCTGCCAGAAGGATGCTTGGCTGAATCACAAGAATGAGTGTTCGGCCATCAAGAGATATGGGAAGGTGCCCAATGAGAACATCAGGTCAGAGCCGGGCCCCAGGGGTAGTGTCTGGGATTCCCAAATGTCAAGTGGGGAAGGCGTTAGTGGCAAGTGTTCCCAGGCCCAAGGAAGCCAGGCTGAGTGCAAATCAGGGTAGAGCCTCAAAGAGACTGGATAGGGGCATTTCTGTGCACTCTCTTTAGGTCTGAGAGCCCATCTAGAACTGAGTATCTGTGGCCATGGTTTTAGTCCACAGCCCCTCTCTAGAGTTGACTGCAGACCTGTTCTCAGTGGCTCCTTAGTGTTTAACTTAAAAAAAAAAAACAATCTGCCAATGTTAAAAAAAAGTGGACAATTCCACATTAAAAAATAGGATTTCTGTTTCTCTTGAAAAAAAAAATCTGAAGATTTGGCAAAATGAGCTAGAGCTCAACAGCAGCTGAGCTGTTTGATTCCAGCAGAATTAAATAAACCAAAAAAGTTTGTATTTAACTTCCAGTTAGTTAACACACAGTGTAATATTAGTTTCCGGTGTACAATGTAGTGATTGAACCTTCCCATACATCACTCAGTGCTCATCACAGGTGCGCTCCTTGATCCCCATCACCTATTTCATGCACCCTAACCCCCAACGCTCTGGTAACCATCAGTTTGTTCTCTGTAGTGATAGAGCAGCATATCTCCAATAGTCAAATTATGGAAGCAGTTCTCATGTCCATTGACTGCTGAATGGACAAGGAGGATGTGGTATATATACATAATGGAATATTACTCAGCCTTAGAGAAGTGAAATCTTGCCATTTCCAGTGAAATGGATGGAGGTAGGGAGAAGTATGCTAAGTGATATAAGTCAGATTTCACTCATATGTGGAATTTAAGAAACAAAACCTATGAGCAAAGGGGAAAAAAAGAGAGACAGGCAAACAAAGATAAAATGCAGAGCTTTTCAAGTATCCATACCCCACCAGTCGCTGGGCTTGTGCACACAGCCCTCTGCACTCATTATACGTGAAAGGCATTCACAGCAGTTGGTGGCATCCCTGGGTGCTGTGGCTGGAGATCGCAGGGCCAATGTCCTCAGATAGGGCTGCAGGTCGGTGATTTAATTGGAGAGCAGAGGAGACGGGGAAGGTGAGGTTGGGAGCATTTTCACTGGGTAGGGTGTGAAGTTAAAGTGCAGGATGGAATCATGATATCCTAGTGATTTTTAGGAAACTACAGAAGAAATGGCTCAGTCAGCCTCTCCACCCCCCTTAGTTCCATCTGTTGAAATTCTGCTTCTTTAAAAACATGTTCTTTTGCAATTTTATTGTGTCTATTTTCATCTTTTAAAAATTTCAGCTGAGGTATATTGGCATATAAGATTGTAAAATATTTAAGGTGTTCATAATGGTGACTCGATGTGTGTATACGATGTGAAAGGACACCCCCCCCCCATCTAGTTAGTTAACACATCTATCACCTGACATTTATCCTTTCTGTTTTTCCAAGTGAGAACCTTTATGGTCTACTCCCTCGCAGATTTACAGTTATACAACAATGTTGTCGACTGTAGTCACTATGTTTTACATTAGATCCTCAGACCTTATTTATCTTCTAGCTGAAAGTTTGGGCTTTTACTAGTGTCTCCCTGTTTCCCCCACTCTCCAGACCCTGGTGACCACTTTCCTCTGTTTCTATGAGTTTGACTTTTTTTCTGTTTTTCTTTTTTTAAGATACTATACATAATGGATACCATGCAGTTTTTGTCTGTGTCTGGTTTGTTTCACTTAGCATAATGCCCTCAAGGTCCATCCATGATGTCTTAAATGGCAGGATCTCCTTGTACACACATACACACACAAACACACACACACACACACACACAC
Source organism: Suricata suricatta (assembly GCF_006229205.1). Lineage (NCBI taxonomy): Eukaryota > Metazoa > Chordata > Mammalia > Carnivora > Herpestidae > Suricata > Suricata suricatta. The sequence goes on from NC_043703.1 coordinate 127,411,344, forward strand.
ACACACACACACCACATTTTCTTTATTCATTTATCCATTGATGGACATTTAGGGACCATTTCCATAATATTTGTTGCAATGGATACCCTACCAGAGCCTTATTTTATCCAGTGCTGTCCTGAGCTCCTTCTGAAGATACCTTGGTTCCCAGACACCTGGGATTGCCAGAAGAGCATCTTCGCAGAAATAACTCTGACCCAAATGAGAGGAGAAACAGACCTGTTCTTTGCCAAGGAGGTCCTTCAGGGACAAGATCTGCCTTAGGCCCCCACCCGCTTGCAGGTGCCTGGCCAGCATGCATTCAATGAATAGCCAAGAGTTAACAAAATGTCCCTCAGTCATAGACCTCATCTTGTGGGCATAAGCTGCCAAATAGGTAACAAGGGCACTCTCACTGCCCTCAAGGTGAAGTGCACCCTCCTGTCTCACACTCAACACTGCGTTCCCCATCGCTCCCTCCTATTTCAGCTTGCTTCCCCTCCTCCTCCAGAGCCCTCTGCCCCAGCCAGGCCAGCCCCCTCCCTGCATCCTGTGTATGCCAAGCCTATGGATGCCTCTGAGCCTTTGCTTAAACTGTTTCCCCACCCAAAGTGTCTTTCCCACCTCTCTCTTCAATCACTTAGACTACAGCTAAGTTTACACACCTGTAGACATCTATTGCACTACTTTGTCTTCCAAATATTACATCAGGGGATATGTATTATTGTCTTTTACTAGCCTCTGGATAGGTTCAGGGAGGTCAAATGAATTGCCTCGGGTCACAGAGTAAGTGGAAATGAATTTGAACCTAACTTGTTAGACTCCCTCTCTAGTACACATCTCAGTTGGCCATACTATCAGGAGGGACACAGGCTGCCATCCCTTGATGTCCCCAGACTCCTTTTTCATGGTTTCAAGGATGCCACGTGACTTGGCTTCTACCTGCCTCTCCACCTTTATTTGCTCTTCACTCTACTCACTACACTCCATCCATCTTGGACTTCCTGCTGTTTCTCCATCATGCCAAGCTCATTCCTGCTTCAAGGTCATTGTACTCACTGCTTCTTCCCATCTGCACAGTGCCAGTTCCTGTTCATTCCCTTTTCAGCTTGAGTGTTTGTCCTCAATATCACCTCCCCTGATCACCTTGGCTTCCCTTCCCCCAGTTACTCTCTATTATGTTTGTATTCTACCCTATTTTACTTTTTGCATAGCACTTAACACTAGTTTAAATTATTATTTTTTTAAATTTAGGTCTCTCCCACTATGAAAAGCTCCATGATAAAAAGAAATTCCATTTATGCAGGTCATCACTGTGCCTGACACACATTAGGCACTCAGGAAGTGTTTGTTGAATGAATGACTGTGCTGGGGCAACCCTAACCCTGCCCCTCTCCCCAGGCTGGCGGCCCGCATCATGTGGCGAGTGGAGAGAGAAGGCACCGGGCTCACTGAGGGCTGCCTGGTGGCTGTGGATGACCTGCAGAACCACGTGGAGCATTTTGGGGAGGAGGAGCAGAAGGAGCTGCGGGTGGACGTGGACACTTTCTTACAGTACTGGCCACCCCAGAGCCAGCAGTTCAGCATGCAGTACATCTCCCACATCTTCGGCGTGGTATGATCCCCTGGAACGTGGCGGGGGCAGGGGTGGCAGCTGGGCTTGGTCAACCAATCAGCATTCAGAGGCAGCCAGGCTGGACTGAGGAGAGGAGGCCGAGAGAAGGACCAGAGGGTACAGAGGCCCAAAGTGAAGAACTTCTGTCCCATTTCTGCTATTCTGGCCTTGCTTACTAGAAAGTCATTCCTGCCCTATCGGAAGCAGGCATTCCCCACACAAACTGTTCATCCTCCCTGCATGGTAGATTTGGATAGAAATTTACCTTCTTGTTTATCTGCGCCTTCTACTTTTTCTCTTGTTTGTATTAAGAGCTAAGACCCAATCACCATCCCTTGTTGCCCAACAGTCACTTTGGAAATGTGATTCTTCCTTTTCCCTGATATGGTAGGCAGGATAATGGAGAGCCTGGAGTCATGGGTTATGGACATTTGGGAGATGAGAGGAAGAACTTTTGGAGAGAGCTGCCTTGGAGCAGTAAAGCCAGACCTCTGGTAGCTATAAGAGGCCAAAATATGGGGGTAGGAGATTTGTGGGCCAGCAGATTCAGGCCTTGGGCTCTGGGGGTAGATGTCTTCCATCTGGCAGGTCTTCCTTCTGTGGTGCTGATGCGTGGGCTGAAGGGAAGGTTACTGTAATAACCACAACAGCATGACCATACTCTACATCTCCTGAGTCCTCACCATGTGCCAGTGCTTCTGTGATAGAGCTCTCTAGAGAAACAGAACCAATAGCATGGGGGAGGGGGGAGGCAGGGAGGGAGAAACAAGAGATTTATTTTAATTCATTGGCTCTTGTGATAGTGGAGACTTGGTTAATACAAATCTGTTGGTAAGCTGGCAGGCATGGGGCCCAAGGAAGAGCTGCAGTTCAAGTCCAAAGGCAATCAGCTGGCAGAATCCCTTCTTGTTTGTGGGAGGTCTATCTGTGTTCAATTACAGGCTTCAGAAAGTTTAAGAACCATGCCAAAAAAAAAAAAAAAACCCCACCATATGATCCTGTCAATAGATGCAGAAAAAGCATTTGACAAAATATAGCATCTTTCTTAATAAAAACCCTCGAGAAAGTTGGGATAGAAGTAACATACCTTCACATCATAAAAGATGTATATGAAAAGCCCACAGCTAATATCATCCTCGATGAGGCAAAACTGAGAGCTTTGCCCCTCGAATCAGGAACATAACAGGGATGTTCACTCTTATCACTGTTGCTTAACATAGTGTTTGAAGTGCTAGCCTCAGCAATCAGACAACAAAATGAAATAAAAGGCATCCAAACTGGCAAAGAAGTCAAACTTTCACTTTTTGCAGATGACATGATATTGTATATGGAAAACCTGAAAGACCACCAAAAAGCTGCTAGAACTGATACATGAATTCAGCAAAGTTGCAGGATACAAAATCACTGTAGAGGAATCAGTTGCATTTCTATACACCAATAATGAAGCAACAGAAAGAGAAATCAAGAAACTGATCCCATTCACAATTGCACTGAGAATCATAAAATACCTAGGAATAAACCTAATGAAAGATGTAGAATATCTGTATGTTGAAAACTACAGAAAATTTATGAAAGAAATGGAAAAAGACACAAAGAAATGGAAAAGCATTCCATGCCCATGGAGTGGAAGAACAAATGTTAAAATGTCAATACTACCCAAAGCAATCTACACATTCAATGCAATCCTAATCAAAATTGCACTGGCATTTTTCTCTCAAAGCTAGAACAAACAATACTAAAATTTTGTATGGAACCACAAAAGGCTCTGAAGAGCCAAAGTAATGTAAAAGAAAATCAAATTGGGAGGCATCAAATTCCTGGACTTTAGCCTCTACTACAAAGCTGTCATCATCAAGACCGTATGGTATTGGCACAAAAACAGACACAAAGATGAATGGAATAGAATAGAGAACCCAGAACTGGACCCACAAATGTATGGCAAACTAATCTTTGACAAAGCAGGAAAGAGGATCCAATGGAAAAAAAAGACAGTCCCTTTAGCTAATGGTGCTGGGAAAACCAGACAGCAACATGCAGAAGAAAGAACCTGGAAAACTTTTTTACACCATACACAAAAATAAACTCAAAATGGATGAAAGACCTAAATGTGAGACAGGAAATCATCAAAACCCTAGAGGAAAAAAGAGATAATAACCTCTTTGACTTAAGCCACAGCAACTTTTTACTTGACATGTCTCTGAAGGCAAGGAAAATAAAAGCAAAAATGAACTATTGGGACCTCATCAAGATAAAAGGCTTCTGCACAATGAAGGAAACAATCAACAAAACTAAAAGTCAACTGACAGAAAGGGAGAAGATATTTTCAAATGACATATAGTGTAAAGGGTTACTATCCAAAATCTATAAAGAACTTACCAAACCCAACACACGAAAAACAAATAATCCACTGAAAAAATGGGAAGAAGACATGAATAGACACTTTTCCAAAGAAGACATTTAGATGGCCAAAAGACACATGAAAAGATGTTCAGCATCACTCATCATCAGAGAAATACAAATCAAAACCACAATGAGATACCACCCCACACTAGTTAGAGTGGCTAAAATCAACAACTCCTAGATGTTGGAGAGGTTGTGGAGAAACAGGAACCCTCTTGCGCTGTTGGTGGGAATGCAAACTGGTACAACTGCTCTGGAAAATAGTGTGGAGGTTCCTCAAAAAATTAAAAATAGAACTACCCTACAACCCAGCAACAGCACTACTAGGAATTTATCCAAAGGATACATGAGTGCTGATGCATAGAGGCACTTGTACTTCAATGTTTATAGCAGCACTGTCAACAAAAGCCAAACCAAGGAAAGAACCCAAATATCCATCAACTGATGAATGGATAAAGAAGATGTGGTTTATATATACAATGGAAAGCTACTTGGCAATGAGAAAGAATGAAATCCTGCCCTTTGCAACAATGTGGATGGAACTGGAGGGTATTATGCTAAGTGAAATAAGTCAGATATGATATCTGTCTTTTTACTCATATGTGGAACTTGAGAAAGATAATAGAAGACCAC
>NC_043703.1:127416070-127417583 GCF_006229205.1 Suricata suricatta
AAAATTGTCATCTCTTTTTTATTGTTTTGGGTGAATGGATATTTTTTACTCCTGTTCACAATTTTAAAATCTGATGAGTGCAACACTTAACATATATCTCTGAATACAAAACAAATCAAGTAGGTTATTACTTATGTGGCACTCCACTGATTTCCTTTCCCCCACCCCAAAAAAATCAGTTGTTAGTTATAGAAACAGATGCCAAATATCTTTTCTGAAAAAAATGCATAAGAATAAATACAACCTAGAATACATTAACCACTGCACACAAATGTCTGTCATCTGCATAAATACATATGTAAACATGTGCTACACTGCACTCATGTATATGCACCCATGCATTCACATGGCTACTTGTCATAGATATCACAAGAATGTCACTTTCTCCATTTAAGCTTGTCAATCATTCAGCAAGTACATGAAGTCAAGCCTGTGAGTATCACTAATAAGCTGTTACCTCGGGCAAATTTCCTTCTTCCCTGAGCCTGTTTTCCCATCTATACGTTGGACTAGATGATCTCTAAAGGTCCTTTCAGTTCTGCACTTTGGTGATTATGTAGTCCTGTGGCTCTAGCCCCTGGACCACCTTAGGGATACCCAGGATGGGTCTATGACACCTATTCACCCCAAGGCTATGGAGCATAACTGCTAAGAGTAAAAAATCTAGAATCACCAGCCAGACTGCTTCTAGTCCTTTCTTGGATATCACCCCACTATCACTATGTGGGCTTTGGTGATAACATAACCTCTCTAGGCCTATACTTCCTATTCTACAAAATTAGTGGGCTAAAAATAATGATTTCATCTTGTATTTAAAGTTGGCATAAAATAAGTATATGGGAAGCTATGATAGTTAATTTTATGATTTGTCTGGGCTGTAGACCCCAGATACTTAGTCAAGCCGTATTCAGTATGTAACATTTAAATCAGTAGACTAGGGGTGCCTGGGTAGCTCTGTTGGTTAAGCGTCCAACTTCGGCTTATGATCTCACGGCTTGTGAGTTTGAGCCCCATATCGGACTCTGGGCTGACAGTTCAGAGCATGGAACCTTTGGATTCTGTGTCTTCTCTGCCCCTCCACTGCTAGCACTCTCTCTTTCTCTGTCCCTGTCTCTATCTCTGTCTCTCTCTCAAAAATAAACATTAAAATTTTTAAATTAATCAATCAGTTAGTAGACTATGAGTGAAGCAAATTAGCCTGCGTAATGTAGGTGGGCCTCATGCAATCGGTTGAAGCCGTAATTTTTAAAAAATTTTTTTAAATATAATTTATTATTAAGTTAACTAACATACATTGTATACAGTGTGCTCTTGGTTTCGGGGAGATTCCTGTGATTCATCACTTACATACAACACCCAGTGATCATCTCAACAAGTGCCCTCCTCGATGCCCATCACTCATTTTACCCTTTCCCTCACCCCCATCAACCCTCAGTTTGTTTTCTGTATTTATGAGTCTCTCATGGGTTTGCCTCCCTCTCTGTTTGAAACTATTTTTCCCCTCCCCTTTCCC
>NC_043703.1:127417683-127419196 GCF_006229205.1 Suricata suricatta
GGGAAAGGGGAGGGGAAAAATAGTTTCAAACAGAGAGGGAGGCAAACCCATGAGAGACTCATAAATACAGAAAACAAACTGAGGGTTGATGGGGGTGAGGGAAAGGGTAAAATGAGTGATGGGCATGGAGGAGGGCACTTGTTGAGATGATCACTGGGTGTTGTATGTAAGTGATGAATCACAGGAATCTCCCCGAAACCAAGAGCACACTGTATACAATGTATGTTAGTTAACTTAATAATAAATTATATTTTAAAAAAATTTTTAAAAATTACGGCTTCAACCGATTGCATGAGGCCCACCTACATTACTCAGGCTAATTTGCTTCACTCATAGTCTACTAACTGATTGATTAATTTAAAAATTTTAATGTTTATTTTTGAGAGAGAGACAGAGACAGAGACAGGGACAGAGAAAGAGAGAGTGCTAGCAGTGGAGGGGCAGAGAAGACACAGAATCCAAAGGTTCCATGCTCTGAACTGTCAGCCCAGAGTCCAATATGGGGCTCAAACTCACAAGCCGTGAGATCATAAGCCGAAGTTGGACGCTTAACCAACAGAGCTACCCAGGCACCCCTAGTCTACTGATTTAAATGTTACATACTGAATACTGCTTGACTAAGTATCTGGGGTCTACAGCCCAGACTAATCATAAAATTAACCATCATAGCTTCCCATATACTTATTTTATGCCAACTTTAAATACAAGATGAAATCATTATTTTTAGCCCTCTAATTTTGTAGAATAGGAAGTGTAGGCCTAGAGAGGCTATGTTATCACCAAAGCCCACATAGTGATAGTGGGGTGATATCCAAGAAAGGACTAGAAGCAGTCTAGCTGGTGATTCTAGATTTTTTACTCTTAGCAGTTATGCTCCATAGCCTTGGGGTGAATAGGTGTCATAGACCCATCCTGGGTATCCCTAAGGTGGTCCAGGGGCTAGAGCCACAGGACTACATAATCACCAAAGTGCAGAACTGAAAGGACCTTTAGAGATCATCTAGTCCAACGTATAGATGGGAAAACTGAGGCTCAGGGAAGAAGGAAATTTGCCCAAGGTAACAGCTTATTAGTGGTACTCACAGGCTTGACTTCATGTACTTGCTGAATGATTGACGAGCTTAAATGGAGAAAGTGACATTCTTGTGATATCTATGACAAGTAGCCATGTGAATGCATGCGTGCATATGCATGAGTGCAGTGTAGCATATGTTTACATATGTATTTATGCAGATGACAGACATTAGTGTGCAGTGGTTAATGTATTCTAGGTTGTATTTATTCTTATACATTTTTTTCAGAAAAGATATTTGGCATCTGTTTCTATAACTAACAACTGATTTTTCTGGGGGAGGGAAGGAAATCAGTGGAGTGCCACATAAGTAATAACCTACTTGATTTGTTTTGTATTCAGAGATATATATGAAGTGTTGCACTCATCAGATTTTAAAATTGTGAACAGGAGTAAAAAATATCCATTCACCCAAAACAATAAAAAAGAGATGACAATTTT
>NC_043703.1:127419296-127476433 GCF_006229205.1 Suricata suricatta
AGAGAGAGAGAGAGAGAGAGAGAGAGAGAGAGAGAGAGAGAGAGAGAGAGAGAGAGAGGGAATCCCAAGAAGGCTCCATGCTATCAAAATGGATGTGGGGCTTGATCCCATGAACCATGAAATCATGACCTGAGAAAAATCTACAGTCAGATGCTTAAGTGACTGAGCTACCCAGGTGCTCCAAACCTCTACTATTTTAAAGCTCAAAGCCTGAGATTATCTATCAGGCAGTCATTGCAGAAAAACATCAACTGAGAAGGTGCTTGGCAGAAGCATATATTAGTTAAGTTCCCAGCAGAAATCAGAAGGCACACTCAGAGTTTCCCCAAAGAGAGTTTAATGTCAGGAAATTTTACAGAAGTTTAAGAAACTAACAAGGAATGGTGAGGTGTGCAGGGTATAGCAGTAGTATGAAATGATTACCACCTCGAGACCTTGAGGGGCAGGTGGAGGAAGTACTGTGAGAGCTGCAGCATGGGAGAGGTCCCTTTCTCCACCTCCCACCAGTAGCTTGGCTGTACTGGTAGAAAAACCAGCCACTGCTGGAACCATGGCCAGGAGAGAGGGAGCCAGGAGACTAAATACCCCAACCTCCCTCTTCTCCCATCTTCTGATCCCCTCCGGCTGGCCAAAGTCCAACCAGACACCAGAGAGCAAAGAACCCTGGGTGATGAAGCTCTCAGAGGCCATCCCCCCTTGCCTTTGACTCCCAAGGGCACAGATCAGGGAACAAAGGGCAAAGAATGGTTCCTGGAGTGGGCATAAATGAAGAAGTCAGCAAACAGAATGAGACTCTGGTTGTCCATGACTCGGGGCTGGGGAGATTTGGAGGAACGAGGCCTAAGAAATATTATGTATTTTGCCCTTAGAGATGAGACAAGCTTTTATGACAGATGCAAGTCAACTCTGAGCCATCAGCAATGAGCTGATTTGCCTCCAAACTTCCTGGAAACCAGACACAATGGTTTCTGGTTCTCAGTCAAGAATCAAGCCTGAACCCCAATATAGCAAGGACTCTGATTTCCCTTTTCCTTTCTATTTCTGGAAACAAAGGCCTGCATGACACCAGGCTCTAAGCTAGTGAGAAAGTTAAGACAGAGAAGTTTTCCCTCAGAATTTGCATTTCCCTTCCTAAGCCTCTTGAGGGTCACTGGCGTAGACCTCATAGAATGCTCCTCAGAGGGGCTGTTGTCCCAGGTTAGTTTGCTTGGCTGAAGATCCAGTTCAGCCACAGATGGGGCTGGTCTTTTGGGACACCAGTCCAGTGGTGACCCAGGGCTCCCCTTATCACTACATGTAACACCTGTAGGAGCCCAGGAACCCTTCTTCAGATCAGATCTGGTGTCTGCTCTGGCTTCTTTGCATCCACTAATTTTGAGCAGCCATATTCTACCTGGCTTCTTGGCTGTTGTGCGAGACTTTGCAGTCATGCCTAGCTGCCTGCCATAGTGGAAAGAACCCAATTCTAACCCAATCAAATTTTATATACTACCCATGTGAACTAACCAGTCTCCATTTACAATTCACACAGTCCCCAAGATAGACATCAAAGAGGCCATGATGCTTGTGAGTGAGGTAACAGCACCCGTACATGGTTTAGTAACTATTATTAAGTGCAGTCTCACGGTAGTCCTATTACCAGGTTACAGTTGAGGAACCTGAGCCCAGGAAAGGGAAATAACTTGTCCAGGCTGAGGGCCTTTGAACCCAGAACTTCTCATTCTAAATCCAGTGCACTTTCCACTATAGCAGGCTGCTTCTTGTCAAGTGAGCCCCCACTGGAAGGGGCTGGGATAAAGGTGGTGGTGATGGCCAAAGCTTTGATTGTAACAGCTGGAATGCTGTGCACCCTTGCTAGCTGTACTGGACCAGCCAATGGTAATGATTTCCATTCGGGTATCTGTTTTGTCTTTCAGTCATGAGGCAGTGAAATCCATGTTTCACACCCAGATGAGGTGGGTCAGTCCTTGCAAGCATCCCTGCCCCTCTGACCCATCTCCCTCACTTGCCTGGTTTGCTGGGGTCATCTTCTCCTGAGACTCCAAGGGTGCTCTCTGGGTGTTATGTCCTTCCGCAGTCCAGACTCTGGTTTCTGCTGAATGCTATACTTTTAATGCATGTACATTAATCATTTTGTTCCTCACCACCCACTCCCCATGGTGCCTTTGCTTTCCTTTTCTTCTTTCCTTTCCTATCTTTCACTTCTTGCTTCTCTCACTCCCCCAACCCCAAAGCATGCCAGTCCTTTCTAGTCCATATCACTTTAGCAAAATCCACGTTGTTTGTCAAAGTCTGCTTATACAAAATGAGGACGCTGATATTACTGACCTACTAAAGGGACTGTGTTTGGGTATAACCCCCAATTTTCTCACCCAGACTGGCTTCTGTAAATAGCACCCATAGCTGCAATCTTTTTGACAAAATATTTATTTATGCTATTAGTTCAATGTTTCTGGCCAACTATGAATTAGTTGGTTTAGATTAGATTTTGCCTTGACTTTTCTTAATGACAAGTAAATGGCCCCAGGTGGGTCTATTTCTCAGGTTGGGTTTCAAAGTACTTGAAATGCTCTTTGTATTAAGAACAAAACTCTGCATGGGAGTTTGGGTTCTGGGAAGGCAGGGGTAGGAGTGGTTGCTGCCTTGGAGTCTGTGTTGGCTTGCACTACATGTGACTTTGGATAATTCCCATCATACCTTGGGCATTTGGTTCCACATCTGTAGAGCAAAGGTCAAGATGAGTGCATCTCTAGGGACCTTCCTAGTTTTAAGTCACTGGGGCTATCCACTGCATTTCTAATCTCTCCAAGAAATAAATACTGTTAAATGAGTTGCCTATTTGTGGCTCAATTAGCTGAACTCCAGAATTGCAGGCATTAGATTTGGAAGAGGGAGAATGGACTGGTGGTCATTATTCATCCCCTGATCCCCAGTCCCTAGTAAGGTAAAATGGGGCATGCATATTTTCATATTTAAGTGACACTAAGTTAAGTTGGGTTTTGAAAGTTGTCTACACAATTGAGATAATTTGAGATACTCTGAGACCTTGCAAGAATTGACTGAGCCATGATAGGAAGAAAGGCTATTAGAAATCCTGACTCAATTGGCATTGAATCACTGTTGAATGGGCATGTGTTACAATGGAGCCGTGTCTGTAGAAGGGGTTGGTGGGAGCAGAATTACTTACCTTACCAGGACCGGATACCAGAGATCCTCACTCAGCACTGGTCCAGGAGTTGCTCACACGGAATGATTTAGAGCGATCTCAGAGCTCTAATTCAAGGGCTCTGGTGCATCTCCTTCCCTGTGCATAGCAGACCTGGAAGGCTGACTGAGGATAGTCTGGGGAGAGCAGTATAATGAGGTGAAATTTTCATGGTACTCGATTTTTCATCTAGACTGTTGCCAAAGTGCTGTGGGACCTTGTGGGGGGAGTTCCTTCCCTTCCCTCCTTCGCAAGGGTGGCAGCACCCTCCCTTGTGAAGTGGGGGTGTTGATCCCCTGCAGCTGGGACTGTTAGGATTCTAAGCTGGGTTGTGAGGAGCATCACACGGCTCACCTCTCCCTCTTGCCTTTCACCATGGCAGGAAGAGCTGCTGCCAAAAATTGGGGTGGAGAAGAAAAGAATGAGGTCCCATGGGCACACAAAGAGGCACTTAGACTTTATCAGGCTCCCTATGAACTGTTTGTATATTTTATCACATTTATTTGGCATGTCAGCATACCCCACTTTGGGAGAAGGCTTTTTTACCTTAAGCAGTCACTTCAGATGCTTAGACATTCATGTCACTTCCAGTCAATGGTTACTCACCTGATTGTCACCTCAGAGTGCGTGGAGGGGGCTGCCGGTCACATGGTGTCTAACTCAGCCACAGATTTTTCTGTAGATGTTCTCCTCAGCCCTCTGCATCCTGCCACCCAGTCTGTGGGTGATGGTTTCCCATTGGGCAGTGAGAAGATCCTGGGGAGATACAAGAGCACAGCTTGGGAGCCAGCTTGCAGGACTCCCCGGTTGTTCTCTGGAGCCCCTGGCCTTCTGGTGGAGGGTGCATGGTTGGGAGGCCCACAAGCTCCTCTGCTTGTTTGGCTTGGCTAGATGTCAGCTCTGCAGTGGGCTTTTGTCCTCAGCCCCTACTGTATCTATTACCCGGTAAGGTAGTAGTGCTGTAGGTAATGAGAGGCTCAGGTCCAGGCTGGAAGGGGATTGAAACGCCGCCTGCCCTTGCTAACCACTTTCAACCAAAACCCACGTGCCCCAGTAAATACAAAACGAACAATGCACAGGCTAATGGAGTCAGTCGTTGTTTATTCATCATCAGTGATCTCCAGGCACACCTCTTTATGTAACGTAGACCAGAACCAGTGGACTGAAGGATAGGTGAGGGAGCGCTTAAGGTAGGACCCAGAACGGGCCACGATTGTGGGTAACTGGATGTATGTACTTCCAAGAGAGTAGTCTCTAAACTAAGCATGGGCGACTGTTGAGTCTTCTCCAGTTTGGAATGTTTGGCCTTATTATTTCTCCTTTCTTTTGCTGCAGGCAGTCAGTAGGTAAATGTACAGGGATAAATGTAGGCAGGAAAGCTAAGTATGGCTTCGTGACCGTGCCCAACCCTCTCCTGGGAATCTATATAATTGGATTTCAGAGCAATTAACTCAATGGAGCAGATTTGATCATTACAATGCGTAGAGCAGAATTATCCAGAAAATTGTCCTTTGGGTCACATTTCCCCTTTGGGGGGGGAGCGGGATGGGGAGTTTTCTTGGAGGGCTAGTGGAAGTTGTCTCTAAGACTCAACTCTCTGAGACCTTGAAGAGCAGAGACCCCACTCTGAAAGCCCTGGATTTGATTTACTCCGTCCTTTACCCTCTCTAGAATTGAGCTCCGGGCCCTGGGCAAGATCTCAGAAGGAGAGGAACTGACAGTATCCTATATCGACTTCCTTAACGTCAGTGAGGAGCGCAAGAGGCAGCTGAAGAAGCAGTACTACTTTGACTGCACGTGTGAGCACTGCCAAAAAAAGCTGAAGGATGACCTCTTTCTGGGGGTGAAAGACGACCCAAAGGTACTTGTAGTCCTGCTACTGGGGTGTCTGCGACCTTCTTCTCCAGGGGCCAGCAAGGGTGGATTTCACAGCTAATCCGTGCAGAAAACCAGCCTGTGACTATTGGAAAGGTGCTGTGGGCTGGTGGACAGGGCATGGAAGACAGGTCCCAGCTAGCATCCTGACACCACCACTTGCCAGGTGTTTGCATTGGTGAAGTTGCTCAGTTTTCTCATCTGTAAAATAGGAATGATGGCACCCCCCAGAAGGGGTTGCCATGAGGACTGAACACAGTGATATATGTAAAGGGAGTGGCATAGAGAGTGGACACTGGATAAGTTTTAGTTCCTCTCTCTGCCCGTTTGCTGGTTAAGTAATGCTGAGAATTTCCTATATTGAGAGCAGATGGGCAAAGAGATTAGTTGTCTGGTTATGACAAAGATATTCCTAGTCCCATGGAAATGGGCAATGTAGAGATTGGTTAATGTGCTTCAGTCCTGAGTAGCCTGCTGCCTGATTGATGGTGATACCACCAAGCAGATCCACTGAAGGACTCCAGAGGGGGATTTCAGGAGCTCAGCTGAGCTGAGAGAGAGACCAGCAATGGTATAAACAAAAGACTAAAACTGGACTCCTCTTGTTCCATTTTCCCTCCTAGAAAGGTGCACAGGTAGAGGGTCAGGTGGATCAGCATAGATGTGGGGGTATTCTCCCTGCTGAGGGGCTTAGCAAAGAGGTCCAGCAGTTTTATGGACCTGCAGTGGGGAGAGTGTAGAAGAAGGTGTGGGGGAAGGGCTAAGAGTAGAAAAGTACTGGGTGTCGAGTTGGAGTGGGGGAGAGTATCTTCAACGGTCCCTCTTCCTCCCCTGTAAGGAGGCTTCTGGAAGTCAAGGCCTCAGATAAAGAGACCTAGGAATGAAGGCTCCTGGCTAGGAACACAACTATGCGATGTGTGGCTGTTGGGTCTCATCTCTTCACTTTAGATACGCTGCTGCCTGCTGGTGATGATATGCCCACGTCTTCCAGTGTGAATTGCAGAGTCGGCATCTCTCTTGATATAAAAGATTGATGATTTCTGCTTGACCCTACTTGGATTCAAAGCAAAAGCTTTCTATTATTTTTATTTAAGATTTTGTTTCTCTATTAAAATAAACAAAATAAAAATAACCCAAATCAAAAGATCAACCAAAAAAATTGATCAGAAAAAAATTGAGTTTAACTTATTTTTATTTTTTTAAATGCTTACTTATTCTGAGAGAGAGAGAGAGAGAGAGCGAGCAGGGGAGGGGCAGAGAAAGAAGGAGAAAGAGAATCCCAAGCAGGCCCCACACTGTCATTGCAGAGCCCTTTGCAGGAGATCATGACTTGAGCCAAAATCGAGAGTTGGATGCTTAACCAACTGAGCCACCCAAGTGCCCCAAAAATTGAGTATAATTTTTTTTAAAGCAATGCATTCTAAGGCAAATTCAAGGCCTTTATAATGTAGTAAAAGGAAAACTGGAAAATGAGTCAGGAGGCCAGTCTTAAGAGTTCGGGCTATGACACTGAATGTCTCTGAGTGTGGGCAAGTGTCTTCCTTTTGAGCCAGTGTCCTCATCTGTAAGATGGGAGTTGCACTGTTAACAGTTTTTCAAGCTGATCCTATCTATTTGGGTCCTCAAAGCTGCTTTTCTTTAAATGTGTTTATAATGTATTTATCTCAGCCTGATAAACCCTGGCCAGTAATCCAGCCTTTGTGACTCTTCCTCCAACTTTGATTGGCATTAGAATTCCTCCTGACTCCTTAATAGATGTAGTTGTTAACTCATTAATATATGTGTGTATGTTAACCTGGCTAAAAGTCAAAACCAAATATTTACAAAATGAGAAAATAACACCAAAACGTTTAACATTCCCCTCAACTGTAGCTTTGGACCCTCCTTGTTTGGATTGCTTAGGTTTCTCTTTTTCTGTCTCCTCAGCTCTCACCTCCTGTTTTCTCAATAGGAATGTGCCAGTTTTTCAAGGTTGGGGAACCAACATCCCTCCTTTCTTCTTCTCTTCTTCTGGCTCCTCCTCCCTCCAGGGGGTCCTCCCCATCTGCTAACTTCTCCCCTTCCTCCGAGTTTTCCTCCTTCTCTTCCTCTGGCCTTTCCTCCTCTGGTGTTTCCCTCTGCTCCCCCTCCTCACTCTTTTCCTCCTGGCTTTCTATTTATTTTGTGCTTCTGGGGAGGAGAGTCTCTCTCTGCAGGGTTCCTAAAATCCTATCTGCAGATCATATTTTCCTGCCTTTACTCTGAAAAGTGGAGCCAAATTGAACAGCCCTGTTTCCTCTCTCAAAATAGCTTTATCACATGTTGCACATGTAATTAACAACCTACTAGCCAGGTTGTTTTGAGAATCTTGGCAGTTGCCTCCTTGAACAAAGGTGATTCACTCCCAAAGCTTGAAGTAACACTCTTCCTTACAACATAAAATTGAACAAGACTTTTATTAACACCTGACCACTAGGTATTCACCAGCTCTACCCTGCAAGCCCCTGATTTCTCCAGAAGATTCACTAAGAATTTTGAGTTTTAAAGATGATGGAACTTACCATAGATTAGAGATTAGTGGTCATAAACTAGAAGTGCTTTAATGAGCCACTATTTGAGGAATAAATTATGGATGAAAGGAAAAGTCTAGGTTTGACAGACTGATGGTACACCTCTGGACTACCAGTTGTAGAACTCTGCCCAACCAGGTGAGACATGGACCCCCTCTTATGTGCTTGATTGAAATGAGGTTAGGGAAGCAGATATACTTAAATGACCTGTCTGGAACCAAGACACGATCTGAGTTAACAGAAGGTGAAGGAGTACTCTGGGGCTTAAGGGTAGCCAGAAGCCAGAAATCTCAGCCATATCAAAGATCAAGACAAAGATTGGGTCAGGAGTGAGGCCTCTGAGCAGAAGTCACATCATTGGGGAACACATCAATTGTTGGGGTCAGGCCACGCAAGACCCCGGAGATACAGAAGGATTCCAGGGAGGCCATATACAGAAGGAGATCGGAGTAGTCAAAATTGTCAGGATTGTTAAGAACTCTGAGGAAGCCAAGTGAGGTGCGTAGAAAAATAAATATAAAGGCGATTCCTTAGGACATCCTGACCCTGAAGTGAGCTGTCCTGGCCAGGGGCCTCTCATACTGCAGGGTGGACACTCAGTAGAGAACTGGCTCAGGGCAGCTGGGAGGCTGAGGGAAGATCCCGATCTCCATCTATTAAGGGACTATATTGTTATGGGAACAAGTGCTCATCCTCTTGCTACTTTTTGGTGGTCTGGTGAAGGTCACGACCTCACAAAACGATGTAAGCAGCAAATTGAAATGGAGCCATTGAACCCGATTCCTAATAGTGAAAAAATTGGAAAACTGGAAAACTGGTTAAATAGATTATTCTGACTTTATATATTGGAAAACACTATGATTATTAAAAGTGGTGCTGTATTTTTATATCGATATGGGAAAATATCCATAACCCACTAAGTGAAAGAAACAGACTATAGACAGAAATCTGGTACTATTCCAGTCAGAAGAAATATTTGGTGCTGTTGGCATATCCACACACACACACATGTATGCATGTATAGGCATGTAGTTTAGCCAGTACATACTGCTAAGGCCATATAAATATACTTGCTGCTTGTGGTCAGTGCTTGTTCTGATCGGTCAATGCCTTTCCTATACCAGTTATTAAATATCTTAAATATTATTCCTGTGTATATATATGTTGGAAACTGTTTCTCAAAATGCTATGTTCATCTTTGGGTGGACTCCAGGGATTTCTTTTTTTTCTACATACTTTTTTCATATGTTTTAATTTTTTTTACAACATCCATATGTCATTTTTATGGTCAGAATAAATAACAAAGTTATTTTCATTTTGGAAAAAAAAAGCTTTATCAGGTTTGCATTGGTAAAAATTATATATTTTTTTCATATTCCAGAAAAAGTTTCTGATAATGATGTGCACAAGTAAACTTTTTCTTTGGACACTGAGAAGTTTGGCACTTTTTATTGCCCTCGTGGGCTTTCAATTATGGTGCCTCTTTGCCTGAAATATCAAAACTTGGTTTTTGAAAAATAAGATCACTAGACCATATAGGTAAATGCAGTTAACCTAATAAGTCTAGATTTCACAGAGACAGCTGACAAATTCTCTCATGATATAATTTGGTCAAGACAAAGAAATATGAACTGGATGCAAAGATCCTTTTGAAGGTTTGAATGTCCACAGCCACAAGTCCCTTCTATAATGAACTGCAGTGACAAACTGAAGAATGAGTTTTTGGTCAAGCCATAAGCTTCTGTCCTCAGCCCTATGCCAGTCAGTATTTAAATCAATGACAGGGCACCTGGGTGACTAAATCTGTTAAGTGTTTGATTTCAGCCCAGGTCATGATCTCATGGTTCATGAATTAAAGCCTAGCATCAGGCTCTGTGCTGACAGCTCAGAACCTGGAGACTGCTTCAGATTCTGTGTCTCCCTCTCTCTGTGTCCCTCCCCGATTCACACTCTCTCTCTAAAAAATAAGTAAACATTAAAACTTTTTAAAAATCAATGACTTGCGTGAAGACTAAAATGCAAGGGCATATCTGTAGAATATATGGTTGACTTGAAGTAAAGACAAACAATACAAAATATTTTGGATGATAGAATGAGAATGTCAGATTCTACACTGGGGTTCAAAAACCCAGGCATGAGCATAAGGTGGGCAACATTGGCTGGCAGCAAGGTTCTGGGACTTGGTCAGCAGAAAATGCATGTGCATCAGAAGCGTGATTAGGGTGCTGGAGAAGCTATAGGGATCTTGAGCAGCATTTATAGAAATGAAGCCTTCAGAATGAAGAAGGCATTAATCTTGTACTACATTGAATGTCAAAGACGGCAACTATTCAAAGATGCAATGCGTTGCTTCGTGAAGGGGTCTCTAACTCAGTGCCCCTTTTTCCCCAGCCCTCGCAGGAAGCCGTAAAGGAAATGGTACAGTTGTCCAAGGATACACTGGAAAAAATTGACAAGGCTCGCTCTGAGGGTTTATACCATGAGGTAAGAATTCATTTTTATAGGGATGGGATGGGGAAGAGGGCAGAAAGATTCTCTAGTAAGGGGGCACATGGGGTGAGGTGGAGATGAGGAGGCTTGTTTATCTGGAGGAGAGCCCTTGGTTTGGACTATGACTCTTCTTGCCCTTAAGCCTTTAGCACCTCTTAGGGGTGTATTCTCAGTGATTGTTCAACTTACTGAGACTGGGTCCGAGGAGAGCACAGGCAGCCTGACAAGTGTCCCTGGGGGAATCTGTGATATCTCAGGATGGTATCCTTACCAGAATTAAGGTGACATCCTCCTGGTGGGTCTCCCAGCCTCCTGGGAGCCTCCCTTTCTGCCAGTTCCTCTTACATGCTTCTATCATGTCCAAACTCGCTGTGCATAAGGACCACCCAGGGGCTTATACACACGTCAGATGCCAAGGTCCCTCCCCCAGATGTTTGCTTTCAATTGGTCTGGGGTAGGGGCCAGACATCGCTGTTTTTAAAAATGTCTCCAGGTAATTGCAGAGCCCAGCCAGGGTGGAGAATCACAGGAATGGTGGTTAAGATAAAGCTTGACTACTTAGTTTAAATTCTTGCTCCATGTTTTGCTACCTGTGTGACTTTGGCAAAGCACTAACCCTTTCAGTGCTTCAGTTTCTCATTTGATTAAATGGGAATATTAGTAATACCTATCTCATTGCAGTATTGTAAGAGTCAATCAATGAATCAATCAGACTCTCTCTCTTCCATTCATAACTCTCTGCTACCTACTGACTGATTAAGAAAACTCCTCATTTTTGCCATGTCACTCATGTCTCCCACTGTTACCCTTTCCATCCCTGCATCATAGCCACACAGTACCATTTTGCTATTCAAACTGCTGCCTTTCCACCTCTGTCAGCCATTTCTTCAGCCTTAAAAGAATGAATGCCTGGTGTCATCGTGGTGCCCCCATATGTGAGTTAAGTGTGCGCTGTGGTACAGTGGTCACGGACAGGTCCCTTGTCTCCTCAAGGTTGTGAAATTGTGCCGGGAGTGCCTGCAGAAGCAGGAGCCAGTGTTTGCCGACACTAACCTCTACACGCTGCGGATGCTGAGCACTGTTTCGGAGGTCCTCTCCTACCTCCAGGCCTTCGAGGAGGCCTCATACTATGCCAAGAGGATGGTGGATGGCTATATGTAGGTAACAATGCTGGGTCTCAGAAAGTCTTCTGGAACTGTGTCTATTCTAGGGATGGCAAAGATGGCACACACTGCTATCTCTCCCTCCTGCACCATCAGCAGGCATCAGTAATCGATCATGGTCCTATTTATCTTTTTTTTCAGTTTATTTAATTTTGAGAGAGAGAGAGAGAGAAAGCACATGTGTATGCACGAGTTGGGGAGGGCTGGGGAGGGGGGTGGGGAGGGAAGAATCCCAAGCAGGCTCTGCACTGTCAGTGCAGACCTTGATGTGGGGCTCAAACTTACAAGCCCGTGAGATCATGACCTGAGCTGAGATCAAGAGTTGGCCGCTTAACTGACTGAGCCACCCAGGTGACCCAGTCCTCTGGGTGTTAGCCATCCTTGCTTATAAATTAGAAAATGCAAAGCCCCTCCCTTCCCTCTGCCAATGTCTTCTCCTGCCTTACATGTCCACGCTGGCATGTGAATTTGTATCTTTGGCCAAATGAGTAAGTTGGCACAAGAAGGTACATTTTTTTAGAGAATGTCTCTCATAAGCAAAAGCCAGGAAGACTGTACAACATGCTAAAAGGAAGCTTTGTTAGGAGGGTGCCAAGAAGGTGAGGATACAATTCTACCCCAAGAAGGACATTCAAGTTATTTTTATTCCCCTGAATGTCTACTTTGCAGGGAGAGGGCTAGGGTGCCTCCCAAGAGCTCCCAGCTCCCTGTCCTCTAGTTCAGAGTCCAATCCTGGCCCCTTTACCCCATGAGGACATGTCTTGGTGGCCCCGGGCCAGAGTCTCAGCTCTCATAGCCTCACCATTTGGCGTGTTTGGTCACTGCCCCCCTTCTCTGTGGCTCAGTCCTGCCGATGGGCTGTAGATGCCTCACGGTGCTGATGGGAGAGCAGATGGACCGAGTCGATGAGGGTACATTGTAAGCTGTCAAGTGCTGCACCTATCAGGAAGGTTGGGATGTTTTGTACAATTTTTACTATGTCCCCACAGGAAGCTCTACCACCCCAACAATGCCCAGCTGGGCATGGCCGTGATGCGGGCAGGGCTGACCAACTGGCATGCTGGGAACATTGAGGTGGGGCATGGGATGATCTGCAAAGCCTATGCCATACTCCTGGTGACGCACGGACCCTCCCACCCGATCACCAAGGACTTAGAGGCAAGTAGCATCTCAGGGCTGGGCCTCCTAACCTCCTAAGGATGGGAACTGTGGACTCCAGAGTTCTGGACTCTGCTTTTGGAGAGTCCATAGATTGCCTGCTGGACCAGAAGGGAGTTCAGACTGCTTTAGTTCACCACCACCTTATTTTACATCTGAGCAAATGGAGGCCCCAGGAAGGGGAGTAAGCTGTCCCTGGTCACACAGTGAGAGGATGGCAAAGCTGAGGTTTGAACCCTGAGATGCTCCAAGCGTGGACTGGAGGTTAAGGAAAGCCTAACCAGCAGTGTGCGAGCAGCCACGTACATTAGAAGCTGTGCTGCACAGGGCAGAGCTGGGGAGCACAGGCTCTGGAATCGGGCTGCTGGGACCAAACTCCAGCATCCCCACTTTCTAGCTGTGTGAGTGCAAACATGGAATGTGGCCCGCAGGCTCCTCAGTAAAATGGAGAAAAAGGATAGAGTTGTGATAAGGGTTCAGCGAGTTAATGTGTGAAAAGTGCTCAGAACAGAGCCTCACAAATGCCCTGGTCCTGATAGCAGGGGTTTCCTTAGTGCTCGGAAGGGCTGGTTTATTTGAGAGTGACACGGTTCAGAGGACGGTCCTCATCAGTATGGAACAGGGAAAGAGGACAGACTTCGCTGTCATAAAATGTCTGAGAAGGCTAACTATGTTTAGCATATTAAGTTTGCCAAAGGCTCTGCCGTATTCACTGCTGTATCCTCAGCTCCTCAGTGATGCTTGGCCCTTGGGAAATATTTCTTGAAAGGAAATGTGGGAGCATAGGGACTTTTCTATGCTTCACATACTATATCTTCTTGGTCCATTGTGAAGTATGAAGGACTGTCACTCACTCTATGTGTGGGGAAACTGAGACCTGAAGGGCTTGTCCCTTGCCTAAGGTCCCACAGTGTTAGTTGGGACCTGTTGCAGCATCCAGGGTTCAAATCCAATTCCCACTTGTCAGTTCCTGAGAACAAGCATTCTCTGCTGAGAACAATCCCTCAAGCTACTCTCTCAGGGATCTGCTCCCTCTCCCTAACAACCCGAGCCCACTCCCAGGACTTTAAGCCCTCAGAAGGGGTGTGTGTGTGTGTGTGTGTGTGTGTGTGTGTGTGTGTGTGTGTATGTATGTATATGCGTGTGTGTGTGTGTGTGTGTGTGTGAGTGAGTGTGTATATATCTGTGTGTCCTCTGAGTGGGTACAGCTGAATCTCAGTCTAGGTGTCATTTACCCCATTGTCTGCCCTTTCCAAAAGGACGAGGTAGGTCAGAGGCCAATGTGTCCTGGTGGCCTGTCATCACTGTCACGTATTTGCATTCCACAGGCCATGCGGATGCAGACGGAGATGGAACTGCGCATGTTCCGCCAGAACGAGTTCATGTACCACAAGATGCGTGAGGCTGCCCTCAACAACCAGCCCATGCAGGTCATGGCTGAACCCAGCAACGAGCCAGCCCCGGCTCTGTTCCATAAGAAGCAATGAGGACCTGTCTGGTGGGGGAGGGCCACTGGGGCTGGGGGCCTGGGGAGCTATTCTGGAGGTGGTGGACTTCTGGGAAGACCCTTGATGAGGAAGTCAGGGTAGTGTTCACGCTTGTTGCCATGGGAGTGTATTGCTTTGTGTTCCTAAGTCCATTTTGGTTCATTTAAACTCAGCTCAATTCAACTGAACTCTACCCTAGCCCAGCCTAGCCCAATTTTTCCTATAAATATTTATTGGGTGGTATGCTCTAGGGATAAAGAAGCTTCACATGTAGCTAGCTGGGCAGCCAAAATGTAAACAATTAAAGCACAGTATAAGAATAAATGCAATGGTAAACTATATGGGGGGGGTACAGTGGAGGCATATAGCTGGTGTGTGGTGTCTGAGTGTGTGTGTGTGTATTGGGAGGAGTGTCACAGAGGAGATGATATTTGAGCTGAGAAGGGGAGAGGGTGGCAGGTGCCTAGAGTCTCAGGTGGCTACTCACCCACCTGTGCAGGTATCTCAGGGACTGCTGGTCTTACTCGTGGTCTGGAAAACCCAGGTCTTGTCTGACTAGGATGGAAGATGTCCAATTTCTTTAGATTAGTGTAGGGTTAAAAAGAAGGGGCAATGTTTGGGCCATTTGGGTTCTACTCAGAGAACCAAAACCTCGTAGTAAATATGAGGATGAGATGAATGTGCAGAAACAGGTGGGGCTTTGCCCAAACCACTCAAGGCCTCAGTTTAAAGTCTGGATTCCAAGCATTATTCTGAAACTATTTCTAAAATACGTGGAGGGAGTGTCTCCTTCTCTCATCCTCACTGTTAAGCCTGATTCCCTGTGATATGGGTCCCACTTGGACAATATCTGAGATTTTCTTGGCCCCTGGCCAACGAGGATTGAAGTCTTAGCAGGGTGAAGCTGAGGGAGAAGCTTTGAAACACACATACCCGATGGTCATGGGTTCAGCAGAATTGGTTTTGGGGGGTTTTATTTGGTTACATGTACCTGGACAGTCTTTACTGGGTTAGATATCATCATAGGCCCCCAGTAAATCTCTATTCTTAGTAAGGGATAATTATGATTTCTCTTGATTCATTTCTCTCACTGCTCATCCCTTAAGGCCTCTGCTTTTCTCACAAGGAGGAATGGCTTATCCAGACCCTGCATGCCTAGGTTAGGATCTCCTTGGAGATGTGACCAGCTTGCCAGGTTTCCACCCAAGAGCTAGGGTCTTGGGATCAGCCAAATCTAGTTGTGCCATTACCTTCTGGGGTCCTAAACTTCTCACCAATGTTTTGGGGGAATCCTAGAGCAAAGCTCTCCATTTGGAGAGTGTTGCCAATGCCACCCTTGACCCAAGAACTCTAGCTACCTTCTTGAAGTGATCCCACCAGACCCCATATTTGTCATCTCTGCCTAATCTCTGCCTAAAGTGTTGGTTTCTCCATCCCTACGTTTTCATCCTCAGAACCACCCACTGCCTCCCTCTTAGCCTTTCCAGTGAGTCTACAAATATGCCAAAAAACTGTCCAAAAGTTCTTTGAATGTGCTATGTCTTGGCAGAATATTCATATCTGGTATTTGGCTCTTCTTCAAGGATGCCCCCTTCTCTAGAAGCTTTCACAGGAAGATCGGCCGTTCTTCCAAGCCTTCGTACTAACAGATCTGACGATGGCACCAGCATCCTCCGAGGGGCCCAACTGCACATTGAAATGATCACTCTTTTGTCTCCTGTTCAGTCTGCCCCCACCCACTACCCTTCTCTGTCACTATCATCTGCCATTCTGCTGGTGGTGCTCCCGCATTCGTGGTCTTGTTTTCTACTCTTCTGCCTCAACTTTGGTGTCTTCAATGTCCACTCACAAAAATCATCTAATCTTCTTCCTTCACAGATTCTTTATTTACTCAGGTAGAGATATCTTTGCTGTTTTTCCATTAACACCTCTCCTGGCCATAGTCTCTCCATTTTTATTTTATTTTAGTTTTAAGTAAACTCTACACCCAATATGTGCCAGCCAGGCACCCCAATTTCTCCCACTTTTGGTGTTTAACTTTCTAGCCATTGCTTCCAACCTGTTCAACTTGCCGTCTTTTTTCTCCACCCCAGATTACTATGTGACATGTGTACTCGAGTGTTTCACCCTCCTACTGTCTTTGCTTCCTTCCAGATAAGCCTCTGCCAGTTCTCCCTTTCTGCCTGGCAGAGTCCCAATCCTGAACTAATTCAGCTGTCTTGTTTCCCCTCTGCTGCTCCTGTCAGGGAGAGCAGTGGTTCTCTAAACACAGGCGCTTTTATAGACTCCTTGACAACCTCAGCTGGCCTTTGGGTGCATCCCAGAAGTATTTAATGTTCCCCCCATTGGCCCTTTCTCCCTTTTGCCCAGTAGCTATTTGAAGGCTTCACTCCTGTCCTCCAGTCCTCTGCTTTCAGCAGAACTTCATCTCCTGCTTCATGGAGAAACAGGCCAGAAGATGGGACGCCCTCAGTGCTCTTCCCACATTCTTGCATGTCTTGTCTGTGCTTGACCTTCATTTCCTCCTTCTCACACCAGTGGAATGGGAGCCCCTGTCTTCCCACAAAGCTAACTCTCCACCTGTGCTCTGGACCTCTTCCCCTCTGAGGTCCTTGGGGCCTTGCTTCACCTGTCATTCCGTCTCCACTCTGACTCCTTGACATTCCTCTGTCCACTGTCTTCTTCAATGCTGTCACCAAACATGCTGAAGGCTCTTTGATCATAATCCTCACAGCTGAGTATTTTTTAAATGTTTATTTATTTATTTTGAGAAACAGAGACAGAGACAAAGAGACAGAGGGAGAGCACAAGCAGGAAAGGGGCAGAGACAGAGGATGAGAGAGAGAATCCCAAGTAGGTTCCATGCTCAGTGAGGACAGAGCCCAACGTGGGGCTCAATCTCATTATCATATCATGACCCAAGCAGAAATCGAGAGTAGGACACTTAACCCAGGGGCCCACTGAGTACATTTTTAAAATGTTTTTTATTTATTTTTGAGAGACAGAGAGAGACAACACGAGCAGGGGAGGGTCAGAGAGAGTGGGAGATACAGAATCCAAAGCAGGCTCCAGGCTCTGAGCTAGCTGTCAGCACCGAGCCCGACGCAGGGCTCAAACCCATGAACCGCGAGATCATAACCTGAGCTGAAGCCAGATGCTTAACTGACTGAGCCACCCAGGCACCCCCTGAATACTTTTTTAAAAGGACTTGTTTCTGGGTGGCTCAGTCAGTTAAGGGTCCAACTCATGATTTTGCCTGAGGTCATGACTTCATGGCTTGTGAGATCGAACCCCACATCAGGCTCTACACTGACAATGTGGAGCCTGCTTGGGATTCTCTCTCTTCCTCTCTCTCTGACCCTGCCCCCACTTGTACACACACACTGTCTCTCTCTCAAAATAAATAAGCAAACATTTAAAGAAAATAAAAGACTTGTCTCTCATAGTTATTATCTGTCTTTCTTGACTTTTCATTTGCTCCTGAACCCACTGTAGGCTGGGTTGGCCACTGAAATGGCCCATACCAAGGTCAATTCTGGTGGGTGGGTACCTTTTTGTCCTTATATTATTTGGCCTCTCTGCACCAGTTGACCCTCCCAGCCCTTGATTTTTGGATACCATCTCCTTGTGATGATCCTTTGATGTGGTTCCTCTTTGCCCCTGACCCCATTTCTCTACCTGCCCCTAAAACATTGTCATATTTCCTGGGGTTGGGTTTGTTCCTTCTGGTCACTCTTGGTTCAGGCTCATCTAGCTTTGCACACGTTCCCTGCATGAGCCCAGCCAGGCCTTTTGTTTAATCACCACCTTGAGCTGATAGTGCTAAGTCTGTATTCCCGAACTTGCTTGAGCTCCAGCCCCACATACCCTCCTGAATGTTCTCCAGGCACACCACCTGTGGCGCATCCAAAATGCAACTTTCTCTTTCCTTTCTGCCCTCCCCGACATCTGTCCCTCAGCACACCGCCTGAGAACACCCGACTTCTGCTCTGGCTACTTGCTTCCATTGCTCGCATTGCTTGCATCCTAGACTTCAATCAATCCCACGCACTCATGGGTCCCTGAGTGACCCATGTTCTTCTGGGACTCTCTTTGAATTTTGAAACATTCTATCTAAAATATCTGAACCCTGTGAACTCCTGTTCACCTTTCAGCATCCAGTTGGGAAATCACCTCTTCCATGAACCCCTTCTGCTGGCTGCCCATCTGAGTCTCCCACATCACCCTCAAATCCCCCACCATAGCGCTCTCCTCATGGCTTATATACTTGCCTTTTTACCTGTCTGCCTCCTCCATCAGATTGTGAACTCCTAGAAGGGAGGAGCCGTGTTCCTTTCTTTATCTTTCTATCCCCAGAACCTACCACGGGTCCTGGAACATAGGTGCTCAGTTAATATGTGCTGAATGAATGAATCAGTGAATGAATTTGCTTATCTCAGAGCAGAAGAGACCTAAAACTGCGTGCTTTGAGTTTTTATGTTACAGTAGTCACCAAAGGCCATTAAATTGTCCATATTTCCAAGCAAATATGTGTGGCGTCTTCTTTCTGACAGTCCCATTTAGAGCAGCACCGTCTGATAGAACTTTCTGTGGTGATGAAAATATACTGCATCTCTGTCATCCAATGCAGTAGCTGCTGGCAACATGTGACTATTCAAGCTCTTAGCAATGTGTCTAGTATGAGTGAGGAACTGAATTTTAACTTTTATTTAACTTCAACTGATTTCAGTTTAAAAAGCCAACATGGTCACTGGCTGCTGTATTAGACAATGCAGTTTTAGGGAATAGTGTGGTTTTTAGGATTATGGATGTTGAGATAGTGAGGTTCCTGTCTCAGCTCTCCTAATGTTAGCTGCATGACCTTGGGCTGGTGATTTCACCCATGCCTCAGTTTCCTTATTTCTACCTACCACATAGAGTTGCTGTGAGAATTAAACTTTTAAAATGTGAAAGCCCTCTGAGTGGTGCCTGGCTCATCTTACATGCTCCATGGGTGCTCCGTGGGCACTCTGGCCATGCTGCTGTCGAGGGTCCATTCCCCTCAGAGGAGAGTGAAGGTCAAGAGTGGACGCAAGCAGCAGTATGTGGGAACCAGCTGTTCCCAGCCTGTGAGAGTGGACCGTGCACATCTCTTTCAAACTCTACATTCATCAACATCACGTCAAAAGCTTGGCATTGGTCATGGTGGGAATATTTATACCAGGGATATTGGCTTAACTTCATAAGAACACATTCATTTGTAGTGTTGTCAGTCTATAAAAACAGAGTTCACTACCTACAAGTTGCAGGATGAATAGTTAAAAACACCATTAAAGAAATTTTCCCTGGGGCACCTGCTTACCTCAGTCGGGTAAGCATCAGACTTCATTGGGCTCACGTCATGATCTCAGGGTTCATGGGTTTGAGCTCCACATCAGGCTCTGTGCTGACAGCTCAGAGCCTGGAGCCTGCTTCTGATTCTGTGTCTCCCTCTCTCTCTGCCCCTCCTCTGCTTGCACTCTGTCTCTCTCTTAAAAATAGATAAACATTAAAAAAAAAAAAAGAATGCAGGAGGGAATCAGCATAGTCAGAGCACGCAGCAGAGAGAAGAGCAGCATATGTGAGGCAGTCAGTGGTGCAAGCTCTTGGACCGAGGTGTGCACAGTGCTGATGATAACATCCAGTGCGTGAAGGTTAGCAGTGCTTCTGGAAGCTGCCTTGCCCACTGCTGGCCCAGCATTACCTACAGACCCCCCAATCTCGCGTTGCCCAGGAGTACCTCATCAGTCTCAGAGAATCAGAACACGCAACGTGACCACCACGGCCACCACACAGGTTCGAAAACTCTGGCATGAACTCTTCACTGTCAGCCTCCACAGCTCAGCTTATTCTGAGGACAGTTGGCCAAGGCTTCCCAGACATCTTTAGGAGCTGTATTTGTTGCCTATTGTTGCTGTAACAAATTACCACAGACTAAGTGCTTTAAAATAGCACAGCTTTATTATCTTACAGGTCTGGAGGTCAGAAGTCCAAACTGGGTCTCACAAGGCTAAAACTGAGGTTTCAGCATGGCTGTGTTCCTTCTTTTATTTTTTTCCCCATGTTTATTTATTCTGAGAGAGAGAGAGCATGAGTAGAGGAGGGGGAGAGAGAAAGAGGGAGAGAGAGAAACCCAAGCAGACCCCTCGTGGATGTCGAGGAGCCCAATTCAGGACTCCATCTCAGGAACTGTGAGATCATGACCTGAACTGAGATCAAGAGTCTGATGCTCAACTGACTGAGCCACCCAGGTGCCCTGAGCTGGGTTCCTTCTGGAGGCTTTAGGGGAAGAATCTGTTTCTTGTCCGATCCAGTTTCTAGAAACATCTAGAATGCCCACAACAGCTTGGTCTGTGGCCCCAGTCAGCAACCTCATCACTCCTCTGACCCTCCTGCCTTCCTCTTTCACTATAAGGACAAGTGTGATCCCATTGAGCCCACTGGGATCATCCAGGAAAATCTCCCCATCTCAATGTCTTTACAAAATCCCTTTGCCGTGTAAGATGACATATTCACAGGTCCTCGGGCCAGCTTGTGGACAGATTTGGGGTCATTATTCTGCCCACCACAGCAGTCTTGCTATCAAACCCTCAAAGCACTCATTTATGAACACCTGCAAGCAGAAGGCTCGGGACTTGAGTCTGTATTCCCAGGATCCAGGAGAATGGATCTTCCTTCCTTACATCATATTGGCTGCCATGTCAACCTTTGCTTTCTTTCTGTTCCTCATTCACCAAAACAGGGTTTGTAAGTTCTCATACAGTGGACCACAGCCCTTTCTCACTGCCTTCCTTTTGCTTGCAGGTATGGTGTATGGTGTGTGTGGAATCCCGCTGTAGACCAGACAGCTTCCTGGGTAGAGCAGGGAGCCGGTGGCTGTGCAGGAGCTACAGTGGGAAGCAGCAGATAGCGTTCCAGATAAGCGACTTTTGTTCTTCTGTGGCACTGACATTTGGCCTTGGAGGACAGCTATTTCCCCTTATTCACCATCTGGCTGTTCAAGTCTGTCTGTCTGTCTGGCTTTCTTTTTTCTTTCTTTCTTTCTTTCTTTCTTTCTTTCTTTCTTTCTTTCTTTCTTTCTTTCTCTCTCTCTCTCTCTCTCTCTCTCTCTCTCTCTCTCTCTCTCTCTCGTTTGTTCCCCCCTGAGGGAAGTTTTGCCTTGCTCACTATGGTGGGCATTCAGGCACTGCACACCCACCTCGTTTATACCTGAATTCATCATTTCCCTCCAGACCTCTACTCCGCACCCATCTGGTTCCCCAGGATCTGGGGTATTATGTGCCTCCTTCTCCTTCACCTCTTATAATGGGCTTCCGAGCTGCTCTTTTCAGCCCAGCATCTCTCCAATTGTGAAAACAGCACCCACCCACTCTCTAGAGACTCTCCTCTGCATCAGAAGTTTGCAGGAAGCCGTTCAGGACAGGTTGGCTTAGGACCCAGCCTGGACCTGTCATGGCGTGCCGTTCCCTGACACACAGTGGTGTGCTAGTTAAGTATGTAACAGTAGTGTTACGAAGAGCCTGGTTTGTAATATTTGCTGATTGTTTCCCAATGTTAACTTATTTTTTTAAGAGACAGAGACAGAGCATAAGCGAGGTGGGGACAGAGGGAAGGAGACACAAAATCCGAAGCAGGCTCCAGGCTCTGAGTTGTCAGCACAGAGCCCTGCATTGGGCTCAAACTCATGAGCTGTGAGATCATGGCCTGAGCTAAAGTCGGACGCTTAACCAACTGAGCCACCCAGGCACCCCAACACTGGCTGACTTTTACTGTATACATACTCCCACAGTGGTCCATGTCTAAGCTGCCAACACACAACATAAGCTGTGTGTTGTGTTGGAAGCCGGCACTAACTGATTCTGGTGCATCATTGTATGTGACCCAAGCTAGGCAGTTGGGCCTTATGAAGGCCTCTTGAACTGGAGGAGAAAGAGTCCCTGTTCTTCTCTGGGAATACAACTCTCAGTTTGTGACCCTAGAGGTGCTGGTAGTCATACTTACTGCTGTTTGCAAAGCTCTGGGAGAACACAGCTAGCATCGAGGGAGAAAAGGACTTGATAAGAAGAGAGAGAAACATTGATGAGCTTGTTGTAAGACTTCAGACCCACCTGCTCCTTCCAGTTCTATGAATCAGTGAACCATCTCTCCCCTCCCACCCCCACTCTATTTTAATTTTGGTCCAAGTGAACTTAAGTGGGTGTTTTCTCTTATGACTCAAGGAGTTCCCATGGTGCTAGTATATCTCCCTTTGCCTTACATCCCTTCTCCACCTCTCTCTGCCCTGCTCTGTGCCCAGAAAGGCCAATCTCTGCTTTCTGGTTCAGCCAATGGGAGGCCCCAGTAGGAGATAGGAAGGCAGAGCAGTGGTTGTGTGCCATTCCCCGCAGCAACCCCTCCCCCCACCACCTATGCAGGGTTTGGCTCCTGTTGGGTGGCCCTCCAATGGCTTCAGTGCTCAGTGAGCTCAAGTAATGCAGTTCCTCACATTGTCCCTTCAGGCCTATGGGTGATAATGGCTTCCGGTGGTTGCCTGAGCACCTTGCCTACCTTGTGGGTTCCATATACTCGGACCACACTTGTGTAAATGGCGCTTCCATTAAATCCTCATCAAAAGAACCCTTTTGAGTAAGCCTTATTTCCCGCTGATACATCCCTGACATAAATCTTTCTTAAGCACTTCTCATCTCTAGTCGCAAGAGCCCATTGATTCTAATTCTTAAATCCTCTTGAACCTTTTCACTTGGCGCTGACCTCACAGGCAAAGACATGGTTCAGGCCCCCATATCTTGCTCCTGGACCATTGCTATAGTCTCTTAATGGTGTCTCTGTATTCAGCCTTGGCCCTCTCATGGTCTGACACCATGGCCAGAATAATTTTCTACAATCATTTACTACTGCAGCTAAAAACTCTTCAGTGATTCGCCCTGTCTCCAGGATCAGGTTCAGACTCCTTACCATGACAGAGACTCTGTATCCTTTCTCTGCCTCATCCCTTGCCAAGCCTCCTTTTGCCTCCCAGCCAGGCAAATATCCTTGAATGCTTTGAGAGTCAACTGGAATGTCACTTTCTCTGAAGCCTTTCCTAACCAGGCAGGTCTGGAGCTGGTGCCCACCAGGATCACAGCATGGACCATACTGGCGCCATCATGGAATATCGGTTGATCTCCCCTGTTGGACAGCAGGTCTCCCTGGGACCATTGTCTCCTCAGAGTTTAACACTGCCCAGTCCTGATTTTGGCTGAATCAGGACAGGTTGTGTGGAGAAGATACATTTAATTTTATATCTCCATGTTTTTCTAGTAGGAAATACTAGAAAATCATAGGATAGTCAATGTGCCTCTAGTATATATAGAAAAAATATTCTAAATATCAAATATAGATTAAGTTAGACACTCCACTCCCTCCCAAAATCACTTTATTTACCCTACTGGGAGTCAGTTTAAAACAAAAATGAAGAAGAGAAATACCTGGGTGGCCCAGTAGGTTAAGTGTCCAGCTTTGGCTCAGGTCATGATCCCCCTGTTTGTGGGTTCAAGCAGCGTGTTGCAGTCTGTGCTGACTGCTCAGAGCCTGCAGCCTGCTTCGGGGTCTGTCTCCCTACCTCTCCCCCACTCATGCTCTGTCTCTATCTCTCTAAAAAATAAATAATAAACATTAAAAAATTTTTAAAAGGAAGAAGAAAACTGGAAATGTCTACGTTTGTGTGCATCTAGATGCCAAATCTGGCTTTTTACAAATCAATCAGCATTCCTAGGTTCAGAGAGCACTCTGTTGTCAGGATGCCCACAGGACAGGTGGAGGGGAGAGGGGCCAAGGTGAAAATAGCTGTGACAATCAACAGCTTATCCAGTTTATTTAAAGTTGACTTCAGGCCCAAAGTTCTCTGGGCATCTGTACAAAGTCCAAATTCAGCATAAAATTAATTTCCTTTTCAGGCCTAAACACACAATCAATCCCCTCCAAAAGAAGGCTGTTCCTACGGGAAGATCCCAGTTAGGAGGAGACTTTGGGAATTTTGTCAAATCCCTAGAGGCTTGACTGAAGAGACCTTACTTCTACTATGTTGTCTTCAAGTCCAACATTTTGACTCTAAAACATCTGCTTCTAAGAAAAAATCATGGTTCGTTAAAAAAAAAAAACAGTACCACAGGGGCACATGGATGGCTTAGTCAGTTGAGCATCTGACTTTGGCTCAGGTCACGATCTCATGGTTCGCGGGTTCAAACCCCACATCGGACTCTGTGCTGACAGCTTGGAGACTGGGGCCTGCTTCAGATTCTGCATCCCCCTCGCTCTCTGCCCCTCACCTGTTCGTACTCTGTCTCTTTCAAAAAAAATTAATAATAAAAAATTTAAGAAACCAATTCCAGAAATTAGTTCCTTGCAAAAAATTCAATACAAATAATGCAAGAAATTCTCTTGACCTCTCACACCAGAGGTGATGGCTATTATCTGATGTCCCAACAATCTATATAAATAGAAAATTTTACTTCATATTTGAACAAAATTTACACAATTGATACTGTCTGAAAACTTGTTATTTTTTTTCAAAGCTTCATCTTAGAGTTAGTTCTACAATAACACTTACAGGTACCCACCTCCTTCATTTACTCTACCCACCACACGTGATCTCAGAGTATGGCTATGAGACAGCTTATCTAGCCCTTTCTTATGTATGGGCATTTGTTTCCAGTTTTTGGCTCTTGCATCCTTTATATGCTTTTTTGTGTATGTGTTTAAACGCTTCTCTAGGGAGATATACAAGAGTGACATTGCTAGAATACGTTAGGGAATTTTGAAAATATTAGTGGATACCATGAAATGATGTTCCACGTGGGCTGGAACAATTTACATCTCCACCAGTGATGGGAGAGCCATTCCTTACTCACATCTTTGCAAACGCTCCACGTTATCAATCCTTTTACTTTTTACTGGTTTGATTTGTAACATGGTATCTCATCTTACCTCCCTCGTCCCTGATTACTTTGAGACTAAGCATATTCCACACTATGAATTGCCCATTAATGTGCTCACCCCACCTTCCCATTGACTTGTTGGGTTTCTTACTGATTTGGAAGACGTTTTTGAATTCTGTTAACCTCTGCGATGTAAGTCACAAATATTTTCTCCCATGTGGTTGCTTTTGTTGGAAACTATGTTTATAGTATCTTTTCATACAAACCTTTGTAATATGAATTAATCATTTTCTTCATGTTTTTTACACCTTAAGATGGTTTTCTATATATCAATATACACAGATTTATGGTAGCATGCCTTTTAAAAAATATTTAATATTTATTCATTTAGCTCTTCAGTTCATCTGGAATTTATTTTTGTGAATGGCATATCATAGTGTGCTTTAGGGTTTTTTTCTTTGTATCTCCTACCTCTGAATTTTTACTGAAGCTTTGAAGCTCTTTCTTGAAGTGTGACTTAGTTCCCTCAAATTATGGTCTCCCTTTTTTTCCAAGGCCCCATTCCACATATGTCACACACTATAGTACAAGGCAGGAAGAATTTCATCCAATAAACTGGTGTAGATAAAATGCCAGAGGAAGGGAAAGAATACTTTTAGCTGTACAATTCAGGAAGCCTTCTTGAAAGAGGCAGCACTTAAATTGCTAGGGGAATGAGAGATGTTTAGCTTGATTGGAATGTATATTACAGGAAAGGGTTGAAGCTAGATAAGGCAGGAAGGCTATAATCAAGCAAGAATCAGCAATCTACAGTCCATGGGTCAGACCAGCTGCCTCTGTTTCTGCATGGTATGCGATCTAAGAATGATATTCTGTGTTTAAATGGTTGAGAAAAAAATCAAGAGAAGAATGCTATTTTATGACACATGGAAATGATATGAAGTTTAAAAATTTTTAACGTTTATTTATTTTTGAGAGAGAGAAAGAGAGACAGAGCACAAGTAGGGGAGGGACAAAGAGAGGAGACACAGAATCTGAAGAAGTTTCCAGGCTCTGAGCTGTCATCACAGAGCCAAAGTGGGGCTCAAACCCACAGACTGAGAGATCATGACCTGAGCTGAAGTTGGACTCTCAACTGACTGAGCCACCCAGGTGCCCCGGAAATGATACGAAATTTAAATGTCAGTATCCATAAAGTTTTATCGGAACACAGTCACGCCCATTTGCTGGTGTAATGCCTGGGGCTGCTTTGTGCTAAAAGAGCAGAACTGTGCCGCTGTGACAGGGATAGGACGGCCCATAAAACTGAAAATATTTACTCTCTGGTTTTTTATAGAAAATGTTTCCTGACTTCTGATATAGAGACATGAATGCAGGTTGAGGAGTTGGACTCTTATGTGTGAGGCAATGAACTAGGAAGCTTTATGATCAGTGCTGTTTTTAAGGAAGGAGATTTGTAGGTAAGAGAGAGGGGTGGGGAGATGCCATAGAGCCTGTGCAGCTATCCACGTAACAAGTTATGGGGGTTCAACTCCAGAAGTGGAAAGAGAGGAGGTAGAAAATGTGATAGGTGCATTCATATTTAAGACAACTGTGTTGAGAGTTTTCTGTGGGCTGGTACAGGTCTGGAGCTGAAAGACATGATGAAGGTAGACATGTCTGAGCTTGGCTGCTCTTTGGATGTGGGGAACGAGCACCTTATCAGCTTGCTAGGGCTGCCATTTCAAAGTACCTCAGACTGAACAACTCAAACAACAGAAATGTGTTATCTTACAGTTCTAGAGGCCAGAAGTCTGAGATCATGGTGAAGACAGGGGAGCTCCCTCTGAAGGAGACAGGGAAGGATCTGTTCCAGGTCTTTCTCCTAGCTTCTGGTACATCCTTGGTTTGTGGCTGCATAACTGATCTCCACATGGTGTACTCCCTGTGTGGGTGTCTCTGTCTGCAAATATCTCCCTTTCATAAGGACATCAGCCACAATGGATTAGGGGTTCCCCTTCCCCAGTATGACTTCTTTTTAACTTAACCAATTATATTTGCAATGTCTCTATTTCCAAATAAGGTCACAATCTGTTGTCCTGGGGGTTAGGACTTCATCATGTGAATTTTAGAGTCGGGGAAGGGGGTGCAACTCAACAGCTACCAGAGCCTGATACAAAGTGCTGTTCAGAGAAATGCTTTTTCCACATTCTGCCTCTGCCTATAGCACAGAGGGAATTTCCACCTGACCTTTCTCTGCTCGCTTCTGGTGCCTTCTGCTAAGTTCCTCCATCAGCTCCCCTCCAGGAGAGTGAATTGTTCATTTGGTGGGTCAGGGCCTGGTCTTTTGGTTCATGTCCCCTGGTGGGTGGGATGCTGAACCACACTGGAGGGCATAGCTCCCCTTTGCCTGCCCGGTATTCCTGTCCTCTGTCCCCACAGGGAGCCAGCACACCCTCTTGCTCCGGCTCCTTGCCTGTATGGCTGACCAGGAACATCATTCCAGGGCCACCGTACAGATCCAGCCACGTCTTGCATTCCCTGTAGGGTCACCTGCGTGGGTAGCCTAGGGGTCCTTCCGACCTGACTTAGTAGGATGGAACATGCAGATCATCAACGTTAACAAAGATTTAGGTGGGTCAGTGCACACTGATACAGCACCATCAATTGAGAAGAAGACTTTTTTTTAAACAAAGTTCACTTTATTACATTAATTTTACACAGTAAAAGAATATGAAATGCAGAGCTGTCTAAATTCTCTTGCTGATTCTCTTGAAGACAATGTCATTCAGTGTCATGGTCTGAAAGTAAAAAAAACAGTCACAAAATGTTCATCTGATGTGGAGTGGCACAAGGTAGTTAAGGCTACAGAATCGTCCCAAATATGCTAGCATAAGAAACAACCCAAAGTTTCCTTTGTTTTCTACAGGACCAGAGGAAGAGGTGGCAATCTTTTCTAAAATCTCATGTTAGATCTGACTCACTTCATTTCTTTGTGTGGAGAGTTGTCCTGACTTTTAGTGAATTCCTTTCTATATCAATGGCAGTTAGAGCAAGACCATCCAAAGGAGTCCAGTCCAGTCCAATTTCTCAGTTTCACTGAGTGCCTACTAGGTACCAAACACATGTTGAGGACCAAAGGCACAAGTGCATGGAAACACGTAGGCACCTAGCCTGGAACATAGAAGGCAGTACAAAATTTTCCTCCCAAAGAGCTGTAAAAGCATTGGACCATCAGATTAATCCATTTTTGAATTTTTGAGGGACTTTCCTTTCTCCTGCACAACCCCACCACCCCTGCCTCCACTGGTTCTCTTGAACAAGTCTGTGACAATGACACAGGGTCATGTCATCAGGGTTACAAAGGAGCCCCTTAACTTCAGCAGCAATGGAATAGAAAAGAAAGAACTAGGTTTGAACCCTGGTTCTATAGCTCATTAGCGGATGACCTTGGACAGGTCAATCTGTCTATTAAATCCCTCATTCTGCCTCCCTTGGAGCAGAGGGAAAGATTAGGGATCTATCAAATGCATATCAAAGTACAAAAAGCCTATCAAGGGACTTTGGCCAGAACTGAGTTCAGGCTCATCTCCCTTTCTCCTGTTGGTACTTTCCTAATGTGCTTGTGAATGTGCCCAGCAGGGGTGTGACCGCATGTTTCCTGGTTGACTCTCTCCTACTTGAATCGGGGTGTGACAGACCCCCTGGGTAGCATTCTGCCTTCTGTTACTCCCCAAAGCAAAGAAGAGCCAGAGGACTATAACTGCAGGAGAAACGTGGCGACAGTCAGGCACCAAGGATGATTGCACAACTGGAATGTGCCACTCTGATAAGCTACCATAAAGCTGCTGTGAATATGATTCTCCTTGTAAATGCCTTTGAGCAAGTCTTGTGGCCACATCCCAATGGAGACTGAGAGAGGTGAGTCATTCTGGTGGCTCTGCACGAACAGTGTCTTGTCCTACCAAGCACCTCTTTTTCTCTGCACAATGTGGAGGATGGCCCTGCGTGACAGGCCCCAGTCAGGGCTCTTCCACACAGAGAACCAGAGTCCTGGCACATAGTGGGTCCTCGGTAAGTGGAAACACAGACTGACAACAGGAAAGGTGATAGAGCTGCTCCCCACTCCACCTTTCCCCTCCCCTCAAGTACTGGGAACCACAAGCTCAGAGTGCCAACTTACATTGGTGATTATGTCTCCGTTGAGTTCGGTCACAGACTTGATGCCTTTGAAAGTTGTCACCAGCTTATTGTCACCTTCCATCTGAACCACTGCCTGCAGGGGACGGAAGAGATGACCTGTGAGGAACGTCTAAATATCTGATGTGCATTTAAAAGCTAAAGAAGGGGTGCCTGGGTGGCCCAGTGGCTTAAGTGTCTGACTTCAGCTCAGGTCATGATCTTTCAGTTTATGCGTTTGAGCCCCGCAGCAGGCTCTGTGCTGACAGCTTGGCACCTGGAGCCTACTTCAGATTCTGTTTCTCCTTCTCTCTCTTTCTCTCTGCCCCTCCCCCACTCAAGCACTGTCTCTGTCTCTCAACTTTTGACTGAACTAGAAATGAGCATGGGACACCAAGGTGGTCTCAACTACAAGCACTAAAATAAAATCAGTTAAATCTCAATTCTCCAAGCTGATGGACAGAGCAGGTAGCAAAATTCCAAATACTGGCCAGTTGGGAAAATGCATATTTAGCTCTGGTATGTATTCCTTCCGGCACATTTATATTTTCTATGGTGGTCTCTTTTTCAAGCTTTATGCATCCAAGAAGAGGCAACAGAAACCTAGCAGGTGACAGAAGACCCTAGCCAAAGTTAAAAATTTGCCTCCAAGATGGACAGTTGGAAAAGAGCTGTGGTAAAACCCATGAGGGCTTGCCCCTTGCCACAGGCCTATCAAGAGAATTTCCTGTTACAGGTTTCCTGACCTGTAATGTCATATCTGGAGAAGCAGAAATAAAAAGCCATCAGAAGAGGTAAAAGGGGTGTCTATGCCCATTTTACAGATGAGGTAGCTGAGGCCAGGGGCCCAGGGACGTCTAAAGGCTCAGTCTGAGGGCCTGGGGTCTTGGTATTCTTGATGTTACCAGCACCTCCTCCAGGAAGTCTATCCCCATGACCAGCAGCTCTAGGCTCAGCAAGGCCAGTTTAGTTTGGGCTCAAGGATGACATCATAGCTCTCCTTACGGTTTTTCACTGACTCCTGCTTGTCCAGTGCTGGGCATGGGAGAACCTGTGACTGGTCCCCCATATCTTCCACATAGGAGAGCTTGGGTTCTTGG
This sequence comes from Suricata suricatta, assembly GCF_006229205.1. Lineage (NCBI taxonomy): Eukaryota > Metazoa > Chordata > Mammalia > Carnivora > Herpestidae > Suricata > Suricata suricatta. The sequence continues at coordinate 127,449,416 of NC_043703.1, forward strand.
GCCAGAGCACCCACACAGTCACAGGAAAATGGAAGGGCTTCCTTAGAGCTGCCTCCCTAGAGCTGTCTTGTCTTTCTGCCTCCTGGCCCCGAAGTGGGTTTGGAGATAAGGTATTGGTGGTGGGGACTGTGAGGCAGGAACCTGGTGGGCTGAAGCCCTGTGGCCAGGTTCCAGAGAAAGTTCCAGAAACAGAGGGTGGCTTGAAGGGACATCTCCTACCTTGACCTTTTCCCCAGTCATGGTCTCCACCTCACACTCCTCGCCCAGAGTGAACTCATTTTGAATCACTTTGGACCCAGTGGTGATGGTGAGCTTGAAGTGCTTCCCATTCTGCACGATTTCCGACACCCCCTTGATGTCCTTCCCCTTCTGGATGAGTTCGTCTGGTAGACCTGGTGGAAACCATCTGAGGTTCAGAGACGAGCAGAGATGGGAGTTGCAAGGCAGTGGTCACAGAGAAACTTCGTGGCGTGGGGCAGGGAGGGAGGCGCCGTGTCTCCCCAGAGGCCACAGGCACGAACCAAGTCCTGTGAGCAGCATGGACTGCCCTCGGAAAGGAAAGGTCGGTGGCCTGACTTGGCCTGACCTGGTGGTCTGATAGTCTGCCAGGAGGGTTATAAAGAAGACACTCCTGTGTCCTGCACACCCTGTCCTCTAGTGGGCGCCCTGGTTCTTCCTCGCTCTTCCTCCTCAAGCCAGACTTTGCTCTCTGAGTGTTGGTGTGTCATTCTCCACACCCAGACTGACCACACGGTTCATTTTCTGAGTCAGGTCCCTCCTGAGAGTGAGAGGAGCCGCTATGAATTAGGTGCCAGGGCCACACTCCCAAGCTGGGGCCGTGCCTGTGGAGCCTCCGTCTACCTACCCCTGCCTCGGCCTCTGCTGTCAAGGATCTTGAGGAAGATGCCATGGCTGTCCCTTGCCCTGGGACAGAGCTTCACAAATTTCAGGCAATATCTACACTGTTATATGAATTGAGGTCCACGTGCATTGTCAGCAGGGGTGCAGAGTCCTGTGGCCACGTATGAGATTCGAAATAGAGATGGCATGACACCTATCAGAGAAGAGCCTAGCCCTCGGCTAGCCCTGAAGGTCCTCCTCTTCTGCCTTCCATCTTCCCCGACCTTGCCCCTGCCCAGGCACCCTTCTTTGTCACATCCACCCTTTCCTCAGAGGGTTCCTGCTACCTGGAGCACACTCCCCTCCCTGTGCCCCCTAGGCGACACTCGCTCATCTTCCAAGGCCTCGCTTAGGCTCACCTTCACCACCACTAAGCCTCCCATCCATGCCCTCCTGTGAGAACCTCATTTGTCTGCACATGACTCTGGGGATCACAGGGGATTCACGTCGTGTCTCTGGAACCAGCATCTACTTCAAATCCCAAGGCAAACACTTCCCACTTGCGTGACCTTGGTCGGGATTACATAACCTTTTCTGGCCTTAGTTGTTTTGACTGTGAAATGGGAAAAATACTAGTACCCAACTTAGACATTTTTGGTGAGGATTTACTACATGTTAAGGGCTTAGCATGGTACCTAGCAGTGAGCCAGTGCTCAGTACGCACTAGGGATACTTTGTTGCATCTATTACTTCTCTTTTTCTCTCTCTAAACTGTGACTTGGAAACGTGGCTCATTGTTATCTATATCTATCCAACACAGTACTCAGCATGTGGCTGGACTAGAATCAGTGTTTGTTAGGAGAATGAATGAATGAATGAGCAGGCTCACACAATGAGGTACCAGAAGAGATTGCTTCAATCCAGATTGGCCCCTAGCTCAGTGCTTTCCACTTGCCTATGAAGTAGCTCGTCCAGCAAATGATAAGAGCACAGGCTGCAAGTCACTGCAAAAGAGGCATCACATGGCCTCTGACCTGTGCAGAACCTGGAACTCTCCTCCCATTCCAGCATTGAGACTCGGATTCTCTACCCCTGGCAGGGCCAGACCCTCACTGTCATCACCCGCCACCTTGGCGTCCAGCCCAGCACTCACCGACTGCCTTCATGAAGGCCTCGAAGTTTTCCTGGCTCTGTAGTTGGTACTTGCCGGAGAAGTTCATGGTGGCGACAAGGTTCCCTTCACTGCTGATCTGCAGCTCTGTGGGCTGGGAGGTCCAGAGTGGGCCGATTTATAGGGGGCTCCTTCCGCTTCTAATGTTGGCCATAGGTCAGCAGCTGTCGACTCCTTTATGGCCAGGTTCAAACATTAACTGCTAAGAGCAATGGTCAACGATAAAAAAACAGGATGGGTACAGCAGTGGTTTGCTCTAATTCAGCAAACATTAGTGGATGTCAATCAAGTGCAAAGCCCTAAGTCCCTGCAACCTTTAATGTGGTAATCCTCCATTAAATGTAAGATTGTGTGTATGTTATGCTTATGTGTCTGTACACACACAGGTACATATATGTGCCTGTGTGCAGAGGGAGGTATGCATATGTATGTTTGTGTATATACATGTGTGTGTGTTGAGAGTTAGACACACAGAAAAATACCGAAGAATTCCTTTAAACTCAAAACTTCACGTTATTGGGCATCTGGGTGGTTCAGTCGTTAAGCGTCTGACTTTGGTTCAGGTCATGATCTCAGGGTTCGTGAGCTCAAATCCTGCCTCTGCCCCTACTTCTTTTTCTCTCCCCACCCTCACTTACCTGCACTCTCTTTCTCTCATAATAAAAACAAAAGGAACAATAAAACCTTCCTCTTATTTACACACCTTACAATCTCTTCCATTTTTATCATTACACAAACTTAATTTTTATAAAGTTGTCATAAGCCCCTAGAGCTATTTTGTGTTCTGAGAATCCTCTTGATAAGTTCTCTACAGTCCACATCAGTCTTAATTTAAAAATGTCAAAATACTACATACTGAAGGGCAAGCGGGAACCATTGAAGTGGGGTGTGTGGAAAGTGAGATGCATTTTACTAGGCAGAGATGAGGTAAGAGAAAGGAAGCAGGTAGTACGTGCTGTGCCAAATGAACGTGTCAGGTACCCATGCCCGAGTTTGCTCTCCCACCAGGACCCTGTCCATCCCTCACCTCCACATGCTCCCCTCCTCTATAAACCATCTGGGCTCTGAGAGCACCTCACAAATACCTATGATCCGAATCCTACTGGGATTATTTCTCCATATATTATTCTTGGTATTCCCAATATCTGGCACACAGCAAGTGTCCCATTCATGAAGGGCCAGCAAACTAAAACCATCAAAAGATAATGAGGCCATGGGTCTTCTGGCTAAAGGAAAATAAGAAATGTGGAGTAGTCAGGTTGGCATGTCCCCTCAAATCACTGAAACCCCTGGGCTGGGCAGCCAGGATCAGGGTGTGTGTGTGTGTGTGTGTGTGTGTGTGTGTGTGTGTGTGTGTACGCTCGCGTGTGTGTCAAACCGGGCATGTAGGCCTAGATGAGACTCCAGGGTGAGAGGAGGTGAACAGGGCTGGCAGCATGTGACCGCAGGCCCGAGAGCCAACCACTGTCTTCCCATCCTTGCCCATCCTGTCTCCTTCCTCTGCAGTTCTGCTCTGCCATTCCAGCCTGCCCCAGGGAAGATGGCGGAGATCACAGCCAGAGCTCTGTGTCTCCCGGAAGTGCTCTTCCCGCCAGGGGATCCTGTCTGCTCTCTCCGGCAGCACACCCCTAGGATGCCTACATGCTCACCCACCTGCCAACTCTCTGGGCTCCTGGGGGCTCTGCTCTGGAGGCCCAGCAACCCTAAGGTTCTGGTTGTAGATGAGTCAGGGGACAGGTGAGTGGATGAGGGCTCACGCTGGGGATGGTGACACGGCAGGAAGACAAGCCTGATGCGGAGCCCAGCACTCATGCAAGCGCGTCAGCTTGCAGTGGAGGCACGCTCTGTCATCTCCAACTCCCTCATGCTCTCCCAAACCTCCAGAATCTTAGACATGGTGATCTGGCAAAGTACCTGAGAAGTCTGCTCATCCACCCATGTGCTCAATGTCAAAGCCCTTCTCCGGCGTCCCTGACAGGCGGCGTTAGCATGCGCCCTGCTGCGGAGAGCTCACTCCCTTCCGAGTGGCGGCGTGGGCAGAGGGCACTGGCTGCCTGTCATCATGTGGATCTTAGCACCAGTCACCCTCTTCCTCCAGCGCAGAGGGGTGCTCGACTCTGCCCTCTCTGCTCGGCCTTCCTCCTCTGACAGTGCCCAGGACACAAAGTGCTTTCCAGGCCATGGGTCAGGACGGTCCCTGGCAAACATTGAGCAGGCTTGTATGTCCAGAATTCTCAGCCATTTTTAGCCACTGCAAATGCCCTTGCACCTAGCTGGCAGTGAGAGAGTGGCTCACAGGATGATAGGCACATCCTCTCATCTTATTCTGTACCTTGATTGTGTACCTTTTGATATGTCTTATTGTATTGAGGGTGCCCATATTAGACCCTAATCTCCTCCATGTGGGACAATCATTTTTTATTGTGTATATGTATATGTAAGGAAGTAAAAAATACATTGTCTTAGCAGTTAGCATTGAAATTCCCCTCTGATAGGAAACTCTGTGTGTGTGTGTGTGTGGCTAAAGAAGCTGCTTGGGAGAGACAGTGAGTGAAACCTACGATCTGTGGTCAGCCAGGGCTAAGGTAGTGATGGGGAAAGGCTGCTGGGCTGTGCAGAACCCAAGGAGAGACCTGGCTGTGTCTTCTTTCTAGCACCTGGACATCAAGGAAAGGAAGAGAGCAGTGCAGCAGGCAAAAAGGAGGGGAACCACTGAGTAGGTGTGGGGTCACGAAAATACCCCCAGTGACAGTGAGGCACTCAGGGCTTCCAAGAAAGCTAATGTTGAATTTGAAGCTGCTCATTGGCCATAAAGTGAATGAATCTCTATCCATTTTTAAAATTCCTTCCCCAGCTGTCTTGAGTGCTTCAGTAAATTATAATTCATAAATCAATATATGTGCAAATAGAAAATGATGAAGGGCTGAGCTTCATTTCCAGATTGATGGGGTGGAGTTGAAACAATATACCTGAAACGGTATAGGGCTTCCTCAACTTACCATGGCGTTACATCCCAATATACGCCTTGTGAGTTGAAAATGCATCTAATACCTGACCTCCTGAATATCCTAGCTTAGCCCAGTCCACCTTTACCTGTGCTCAGGATGCTTACATTAGCCTACAGTTGGGCAAAATCATCTAACACAAAGCCTATTATATAATATAGTATTGAACAACCCACGTATTTTATTGACTACTGTATGAAAGTGAAGAACAGAAAGTTTGCATGGGTACAGAATAGCTGTAAGTGTATCGATTGTTTACCTTGCAATCACGTGGCGGACAGAGCCAAGGCTCATTGTTGCTGCCCAACATCACAACAGATGATGATATTGCATATCACCAGCCTGGAGAAACGTCAAAATTCACAAAGTATGGGTTCTACTGAATGAGTATAACTTTCACACCATCGTAAACTCAAAAACTCCCAAGGTGAACAGAGGTCAGGGACTGTCTGTATCAGAGAGCAGTGTCCATGGAAATACGGTCCCTTCAAGGATTCCCAGAAATCTTAGCAAGAGCTTTGGGGGAATTTAATTTTATCCAAATCGTAGAGTGCCATGTGATCTGAGATAACGTCTGGGTGATGCAGGCTAATATCCACTGGCTAACAGCTAGTGTGTGTCTGTCTAATGACCATAGTGACTGAGCGCTGGACTAAATTTAAGTCTTAGCTGAGACCCCACTCACCCACCTCACCTGCCACCTACCCAAAGAACATTTCAAACACTTATTAAGCAGCAAATCAGTAAAAATTTGAATCAGTGGGGAGCATGAGAGCTCTGTAGTCTAAAGCCAATAAAATCATCACTAAGGAAATGGCAATGATGAGGCCATTTAAAGTCCCTTACTTCAGCCATTAAGTGCTACATCTGGGAAGAGCTCCTGGCAGTGCCCTGGATACACCGTGCTCTCTTGTGCCACCACTGGCTGCTCAGCATCTCTTCTCAGATGAAGGGATACCTGGGTCTACATCTAGACCTTCTCCCCTTAACCACAAATGTCAAATGACACACCCCATAGTGCTGTTCTCTGGGCTCTAAGGTGGAGAGTAGGAAGGAAGGTCATGAATTTTTCTCCTTGGGGAAGTTAGCGCTCATCCCAGTGCCGTCTCAGGAAGCCTGGAGTAGGAACTCCTTTTCTGGTGTCTGAGAGCTGACTCCTTCCAGACCCTTCTGCCTGCCTTGGTACTTCCTCCCTACGGAGGCCAGGCGGCCCCTGGGCATGATTCACTCAGAGGCTGGCCAATGGACTGGAACAGCAGTGAAGACCCACCAGCTCTTGCAGCAAATAGACAACCTGACAGACCCGAGGCAAGGACCTCCTCTCTCCCCATGATCCCAGAGAGGGCCTTCTCAGGCAATCTGCAATGGCCTCCTTTAACCTCCCCCCCACCCCATTTTTTTTTTAGTGAGTCTTGAGGCCAAGGAGGTTAGTGGCTATTTCAAAATCTAACACTTTTAAGTAGCTTTCCATAAAATTGGGAGAAGATTATGACATCCCCTGCCCACAAGCTAAACAAACACAAGAAGAGATAAGCTTAATTGCAATGACAAAGTTCAAGTGGTTTTCAAGAAAAAAAAAAAAGGTTCTCACTTCATTGGAGCCATGTGTGATTTCTCAACCCCCAAACTGTAATGCCTCCCCAGACCTTCCTTCTCCTCATGCTCCCTACTCAGATGAACAGTGTGAAAGCATGTGAGAAGGGGAGACGTGCCTCTTGGTGGCCAGAATATGACTGGCATTCATTTTAAGCCAGACACCTCTACAGTTGTATCTGATCCCAGAGTGTCCACAGTGCCAGGCTGCCCATTTCCTGGGTGCTTCAGGAGGTGCCCTGAGCTGCCCATATTTTGTGAGAGGCAGGGCTGTGGAGGGAAAGGACTTGGGTTTGGACCCAGATTTCTCTCCCTGATGTGTGATCCTGGACAGGTCACTCAGCCTTATGGACCCTTCACTTCCTTTTCTGTTAAATGGCCATGGCATTGTGTGCCTTGTGAAAGCTCTGTATAAACTGCCAAGTCCATCAGGACCATGAAGCTCCTATCAGAGGGGATCAGATCAGAGCACTTTGTATTGGCTTCTCTAAGCATCTCAGAGGTATCTCCAGCCCAGGACCTGTTTTTATGTTTATCTCTTGACTTGGGGACAAGCTCCTTCCCATCTTCCTGGGCTGGTGGGTAGTGTCTTCCAACCCTAGCAGCCATCTCGGTTCCCACTTTGTGTATTTTACAAGACTGAAACCCCATCTCCTGTTCCTGAGGGCATGGAAACCCACACTCTTGGCCAAGCAGGCTTATTTCCAGGTTTGGGCAACCCCCACTTCCCTGGCCCCGCCCAGGCATCCCAGCCTCATCAAACTGATTTCTGCTCTTTCGGTTCCATCTGTACTCATGGAATCTGGGAATGTTTCTTTCTTTCCTTCTTGTGACCTCAGCTATATGTCTGAAAGACCATTAGGGTTTGGCCTGAGCACTTCTGCCCTGCTGAGGGAAGAGCTTATATTGGCTCAGTTGGCCATGTCGTGGGACCTGGAAGTCTTGTGATTTTATTATGTGCTGTCTTAAATCCTTCTGGTGCAATTTTGGTATGCACATCTTTTGAGGAAAAAAATTTTAAAGGCATTCTTTTTTTAAAAAAAGTTTATTTATTTTGAGGGACAGAGCAAGCAGGAAGCAAGGAAGAGGCAGAGAGAGGGAGAGAGAGAATTCTGAGCAGGCTCCAATGCTGGCAGCACAGAGATCTTAACCAAAATCAAGAGTTAGATGTTTAACCTAACCGACTGAGCCACTAAGTTGAGATGGCCCTAAAAACCATTCCCTAAGCTTTGCTTTTCATATGCTTATTCTATCTCCATCATTTCGTTCCCCTAAAGAACCCTGTGTAAATAACTGTCAAGGTACTTAGAATGGAATCTGCCTTAAAATCATCCATTATCCTTGGTATCTTTAGATGTCTGCCTGTTTGAAGAACCCATTGGGGGCCAAAAGGGCAAATATGATAAACAAACATTGTGGGTGGTGGTTTGCACTGTAGAAAGAATCACACTACACAGATTGCTCCAAAAAGTCTACTTAACACAATTTCCCTTTATAACTTTTACGAATGTCCTTGTTGTAGAAAGGGAGATCTTCCTATGATTTATTTAAGCCACCCCCCCATCACCCCACACCCATGACTTCTCCTTTACTGTGACACAGTAGAGTGGAAAATCCTGTGGATTATGTGGCAGGCGATGGGGATGATTTGTGAGCTGATGTAATCAAGAGAGAACTCAAAACTTATCTGTAAGTCTTGTTTATTAGGCTTCTATTTTGGCTGTGAAGCTAATAGTGTTTGCTTGTCCTGTGTCCCTGTGTCCTTGTGTCCCTTGCCCTCCGAGGGTTGAAAGCTAGTCCAGTTGGCCTCAAAGTCAGCCTGACACTTCAAAGAGAAAACTCACCAGCTTTCACCTCTGCCCTGCAACTCTGCATTCTCTTTGCTTTAGAGCCATGAGTCACCAGCCCTTCAGAGCTGGGACAGCCACTCCACTGACATCCCCCTAAAGCTCAGCTTCACATTCCCTCACCAAACAGCCCTCCTGAGGTCTCTGCTTTCTCTGCTCCCTTAGACCAAAGTCCTCAATGGCAATTTTTAATCCAATCTCTTAATACTTTGTAACAATTTTTTTTAATGTTTTCTTTATTTTTGAGAGAGAGAGAGAGAGAGAGAGAGAGAGAGAGAGTGAGCAGAGAGGGTTAGAAAGAGAAGAAGACACAGAATCCAAAGACAGGCACAGAGCCTGATGTGGGGCTCGAACCCACGAACCACTAGATCATGACCTGAGCCGAAGCCAGATGCTTATCTGACTGAGCCACCCAGGCACCCCACCGTTCCCTTAATTCTATTGCATTAATAGTGATAAAATAGCAGTTTCTATTAACTGAACATGAAGTAGATAGGTTTCCTGAACTATCTCATCAAATTTTCAGAACAATACCAGAAGGTAAGTGTTATTATTCCTATTTTTCAGATGTGAAAGCTAAAGTACAAAGAGGTTAGTAACTGCTTCTAGTTACCAAATAAGAAGTTGCTAAATAGGAATATCAACCCAGTCTGCTGGACTCCAAAGCTTATATTTTTGACCTTTATTATTTCCATAGTATAATTTTTAAAAGTATATCTTGCTTACTTTCCTGAAAATCCTTCTAAACCAGAGCTTAGCATTGCACTTTCCATGGAGTACGTGTCTAGAAAATGTTGATAGGACAATAGTCCAGATGCCATTGACCTCTTGAGTCATTCATAGTTGACTTACTCTTGGTTCAGAAATGTCCTATTACTCTAGATCAAGTAACCTGACAGTCCATGTATGAAGACAAAACTCAAAGAAATGAAAGATCCAGAGGTAGCTGCTGGGCCTTTGTGTCCAGGAGAGGTGCAGGGCAAAGCATATTTCACTAAATTCTAATTCTTTAATGGTATGATCTGAAGCTCTTTCTATATTGGTCTTACTGGAATATCCCTATGGGTCACTCTGTAAGCACATCCCTTGTGCTCCATGGTGATCATGCACATCATTCTGTTCCCTCCTCCAGGGTTTCCTGGGAAGCCTTTCCCCAGCTTCAATCCCAACAAAGCCACAGGCATCAGATGATTCACCTACTTCTCAAGTATTCATTCACTCAACAAGCATACTCTGACCTACTTTGTGAAATTTTTGGGGGTAGGGTTACATTTTGAATCTACAAGGGGACACCCTGTGTCATAGGCAGCACAATGAGAGTTTAAGCAGCCTTTTGATGAGGATGAAGTTTGAACAAAACTTCAAAATAGGGGTGCCTGGGTGGTTCAGTCAGTTGAGCATCCAACTTTTGGTTTCGACTCAGGTGATCTCAGTTTGTGGGTTTGAGCCCCATGTTGGACTTCATGCTGACAGCATTGAGATTCTCTTTCTCCCTCTCTCTCTGCCCCTCCCCTGCTCTCTCTGTCTCTCTGTCTCTGTCTCTGTCTGTCTGTCTGTCAAAATAAATAAAATAAACCTTTTTTTAAAAACTTCAAAATGTGGGGAATGATTGAATTAATGAATGAAGGAATCTTCTGGTCTGAGAAGGAGTCAAGATACTTTCACAAACAGAGAATAAAGCATTCAAAGGCATGGAAAAATAGGGTGCTGTTGAACAAAGCATGAGGTTCAGGAGAGAAAAATAGAGAGGAAAAAGGAAGAGTCTCTGTAGGTATACTGGGGATGGGGGGCCAGAAAGGGAGGCCACAGCCTGACAGTGAAGGAGAGACTGGATTGGATCCCCACACAAGAGTCTGTATATATCCAGAATGAAGTATGTATCATCACAGGAGATGATTTTAGATGGTGCCTGGATGAACACTTTTATATTGATATATTAATATTAATAGTTATGCATTGAATCTAATATAATTTTGAAAAATATACATCAACTTATGACCTCATAGATATTATTGCTTAGGACAGAGTAAGTTGTTTTTTAAGGAATAAAAAGTTTGTAAATAAAAAGGAGTAACTTAGAGAAAAATAGTACATAACTAATAGTATGGAAAACAGATATTGCCCTAGGCATTTCAAATGAGGAAATTTAATACGGGGGTTAGTCACCAAGGTTTTAGAAGAGCTGGAACAACCAAAGAAAGGAGATTCAGGGATATTAATGCCTCTGGGCTGGGTTCCAGAGGTCTACACTTGCTTCTACAGTGTTAGAGGTGGCTGGTGCCTTCAGTGCTGGATGCAGTAAAGAGATATCATCTTGGCTCAGGCATGAATGACTGATAGGGACCACCTCCAGCCAGGTTGCTGGAATCTAGAGCCACTGCATTCCTGTTGCCACACCAGCAACCACTTAGAACGTCTAGCAACTGCTGCTGAGCAAGATTGCCTCCTCCTTCTGACTTCCACTTTCCTGCTAATTGGGTGATTGCCATGCCTGAGATCTCAACAGGAGGCAGCTGGCTCCTAAAGGAGTTTGGAAAATGTAGTTTGTAGACTGCAAGTCCCTAAAATAAAGAACAGAGTGGTGAGTGAAGATAAGGGGCTGAGAGACACGGGCAAAAAACTGGCACAAGGGTACCTGAAGATATGACAAAAAGAAATAGTGAAGCTGATATGCTAGTGACAGCACTTTTGGATACTGCTATGCTAGGTGATGGACAGCCAACAAAAGTTTTAAGCAGAGAGGTGTGATTGTGGTTTTGGAAGATTTCTCTGCGAAGGCATCAGGAAAGACCGGCTTGATGAGGAGACATCTGGAGGTGGAGGATTGAGTTAGGAAACTTCTATAAAAATTCTGGCAAAGGACAAGGGTGGGAATTGGATGTTATTGTGTAATTAATTGTAACTGGGAGTGTTTGGGGGCCTGCTGTAGGTGCATGGATGGGGCCAGAAGCTTCAGCCCTGGTGACCATGGGGGTGTCAGTGCCATCCAGTGGGTAATGGAGGGAGATCATCCTCACCCCTTCCCTCTCTTCTTTCTCCCAGCTGGAAGTATGTCCTTCTCACTCTGAACTCACCTGACTGAGTTTCTATGCCTCGCTCACTGTACCACTCTATCTTCCAACCTCACCTACCTTTATGTCTTCCTTTCCCTCTGGATGGTAAGATGCTAGGTAGCAGGATGCAAACATTCACCCTTGTTCTCCAACCAGACTTTCATTGTCCCTGGCACAGAGATAAGATCAATGTGTGCCTGAGGAACAAGGTGGCCACAATGATGTAATGATGCTATTTGTGTCTGCTCATGCTCTGCAGTCTCCTTTCCTCTCCGTCCCTCTTCAGCTCCTAGCAGACTGTTTGTGTGCTGTCATATGTCCACAGGACCCCTAAAATCCTGAGGGCAAAACCCAGCATCTGTGGCGACAGCTTAACAGAAACAGCCAAAGCTTGGTGAACATAGTTTAGAGGAATCCATTCAGGCTGCCTTGTCACTCAACCTCCTACCTCATGGGATTGCCTGGTTTCATATACATAGTGCAGCTCAGTAAACACTAAATGTCCATCTCTCTCTCTCTCTCTCTCTCTCTCTCTCTCTCTCTCTCTCTCCTTCTAGTAGGCTTCACAGCCAGTGTGTCATAATCCTGAGATCAAGATTTGAGCTCAGATCAAGAGTTGGTCACTTAATCAATTAAGCCACAAGGCATCCCTAAATACCAAACTTTAAGGTGTAGCACCGTCTCTTTTCAAGGGTCTGTGGTCTGGAATATTCTTAGTCTGGAAGTTTCGTAAAGGAGGGTTCATGAAGGAAGAGCCTCCATATTGGTACTTTCTTCATAGTGTTATTTAATATAACCCCCAGACAAAGGGGGTGTCTTGAGAGGGATTACCAGAGTATCCACCAGTACAGGACTGACTGCATTGATTATGGCCCATCTGTGACTTGAGTTACTGTGTAGCCATTGACAAGAATGAGTGACTTGGAAATATTTCAAGAGATGGACTGTTAAGGTGATAAAAAGTAGTTACAAAAAATATAGGATAATTTCATTTGAATTTTAAAAGCCCAATAACCATGATTATGCCTGCACATACACCCAGGCGCATGTAGAGAAAGTCTGGAAGGGCCCACCCCTCACTTCACAGTGGTTACCTGGGGAGAGAGTGGTAGGAGGTGAAGGAGTAGCAGAAAGGTACTTTTTGCCTGTTTTCATTTGATTTTTTTCACAGTGGATTTCTTGTGTGGTGAGATTTCTGACAATGGGGCCATCGTTGCCATGTGAGAACCACTCAGGCAGCGTCTCTCTCTGCTACAGAAGGACGGGTCCTGCCTCCTCCTGTGGCTGTGGGGAAAGCCAGTCCCTGCCAGCTCTAGACCACAGTGGGCGTTCTCACCCGGACTCACAAAGGCTCTGCTTCATGGCCCTCCCACGTGTCATTCGTTGCTGTTACAGCTCATACTTCCCGACACTCACTGGCACCAGACATATTTATATGTATTATCGTGTTTCACAGCACATTAAAACCCATTTTAGAGATGAGGCACAGAGAAGTTAGGGAATTTAAGCTCCATGCTGATGAGAAGCAGAGGAAGGAGCCAGAATTCAACCCCATGGCCCAGACCAGTGATACCAGTGCAAGATGAGGAGACAGACTCTATCATATTTCTCGGTGCAACCTGATTCACAGGAATCTACCCACACTTACCAACTTTGTAGGAGACTTGAGTGGCAATCGGGGCAGAAGGATCGATTAATGTCAAAACTTCCTGATCTTCCCTTTGTTAATACTGGACCTGGGGAGCACCTGGGTGGCTCAGTCAGTTAAGCATCTGACTTCAGCTCAGGTCATGATCTCACGGTCTGTGGGTTCAAACTCTGTATCGGACTCTGGGCTGATTGCTCAGAGCCTAGAGCCTGATTCGGATCTTATGTCTCCCTCTCTCTCTGCCTCTTCCCTGCTTGCACTCTGTCTCTCTCTCAAAAATAAATAAACATTAAAAAAATTTTTTTTCAACAGTGGACCTGGGAGTGAGTCCACTCAGGAGGACTAAATCCTAGTGCTAGGATTTACTTCATCAAGATGTTTCCCACAAATGTTCTCCAAACATCTTCAACTGCCTCACTATAAATGGTACCTCACCAAATGCTCTGCAGAATTTTTGAGACTGCCAAGGTCTCAGAGTGGTAAGTTTCAAAATGTAACCCTGGGCTATTCTGCACCACTGTCAACAAGTGCAGGGATACCCAAGGCTCCATTTGGTCTGAGGCTAAAGGGAAAATCTTGGGGAATCCCTGAATTATCATCTCTCCCCTTGTGCCTCAAATTTCAACTGAATCATTAAATTTTAAACTTTGTGGAAATTTGATTAAGAAGTAAAGTTCTTGGGATGCCTGGGTGACTCAGTCAGTTAAGCATTTGACTTGATTTTGGCTCAGGTCATGATCTCAATATTCATGGGTTTGAGCCCTACATCGGGTTCTGTGCTGTCATCACAGAGCCTGCTTGGGATTCTCTCTCTCTTTCTGCCTCTCTCTCTCTCTCTCTCCCTCAAAATAAATAAATAAACTTTAAAAAAGTAAATTGCTTGAAAAACACAAAAACCAAGAAATGTCTACTGCTTACTCTCAGTTTATTGTTCTACCACTGGGAGGATTTCAACTGTTAGGAAATGACCATCATAATATTAACTCAGGAGTAAAATAGTACAGTTGGAGAGTTAGGGTTTGTAATCACATTTTCTATTTCTGTTTTGTTTATTACTTGTAATTTTCTTGAGGGCAGGGATAGTGTATATCTTTAGAGCTTTGCAAAATCCGTTAGAGTAGGAAGCACTCAGGACGTGCCTAATGTGCCTGTGGATAAGAATAAAATGAATGTCACAAACTTTGCCTACAAGTGACAACTCTTCTGGCTTTTGCCTCCTGGTAAGATCTTCAGTTACCCAGGGGAACAAATGCCTTGGACAGAGTGAAGATGTAATTAGAGATCTATGAGAAAGGGCCTTGGGTCTGTTTAAGCAACATGCTTGTAAACATTTCTTAGAAACGCTACAGCCCCCTGCTCTTGGAAAGTAGCATGGGAAATACAGGATTCCATGATGTGGGCAGAGCTCATGACAGGCACACTGTCCACTGAGAGGAGGGATCGCCCCCTCTGCTGACAGGTGTGAGCATCGGGGGTAGGGACACTTGTAATCACATGTTCAACTTGGGCCCAAGTCCCTCCTTTGACCAAAGCTTTTGACAATATGGTTAAATTTCAACTAAATATTGACTAAACTACTCCCTTGTAACTCAGGGCCCTGGAGTCTGTCAGCTTTCTCTGGCTGTCTTTTCTAAAAATAGCTCTGATAGGGGTTGTTTTCCAAGGTCAGGGCCAAGTTTTCCAAGGAAACTCTGGTGTCTTGAGAACAGGCAGGATTAACTGTGTTAAGTGGGATTTGAAACTTGGTTACAAAGATGTGTGGGCCAGGGGTGCCTGGGCGGCTGAGCATCTGACTCTTGGCTTCAGCTCAGGTCATGATCCCAGGGTCATGACACTGAGCCCTGCATGAGCGTGGAGTCTGCTTCAGGTTCTCCCTCTCTCTCTCTCTCTGCCCCTCTCCCCCACTTGTGCACACTCTCCTTCTCTCTTTAAAACATAAAATAATAGTAATAATAAACCAAAGATGTGTAGGCCCTAAAAGGACCAGTCAGATGTCTCCAACAATTTGCTTGACTCTTTTTTCAAATAGGCTCAGGTGGACAAACTCTTGACCCTGAGTTTGGTTGATATTTTTCATTATAGTTGGCGAGACTGATTCAGAGAGAATCCGCATTGCCAAAATGCTGACCCATCATCTGCAGAGCACAGCCCAGCGGAACTTGTGCATTCCCAAGGCCCTGTTGGACAGGCATGATGCATGCTGCAACTCCCATTTCACCCAGAGAAAATGAGATCCAGAGACGGAAAGCATTGTGTCTGAGGCTGCACAGCTAGGAAATAGCCGAGAAGGCAGCCCTTCTGGGAGCAATGCCGGGACTGTCTCCTCTATGCCCGAGGTGTCTCCTCTTCACATTTTAATTCTAAATGCAAAACAACTTTGTATTTTAATGAAATATACATACTCAGAATTGGGGGATTTCTCTTCTGATACGTCACCGACTTGGCTTCTAGACCAGAAAATCAGAGAAGTCAGTGCCTGGCATATTTTGCAGGTGCTAAATAACCATTTGTTGAATGATTGAGTTAATGAATGAACAAATGAGTGAGATTTTGCTACTGTTTCAGAAGCCCCCATGCTGCATTAGCAGTGCCTCTGGCCTTTCTTATTCATTCACCTCAGGCCCAGGCTGAGTTCAGACAGGAGTTGCCCAGGAAAGAGCAGATTCCTGGACTCTGGGGGCCTAGTCCTTCCCAGTCATGATTGCTCATCAGCCCCCTGAAGCCCACTTGGGTGGCACTAAGAGCTGTGCTGAGTGCCAGGCCCCACCCACTCCCAGCACCAAACCTCTAAGGCAGCAAGTGGTTTTGACCTTGCCCTCTACTTCCACACCCAAGTGGCAGGCACTGCCCTGTTCTGTTTCTAGTGTAAGCCATTTCTTTCTGTCACCCTCGGTTGTGAGGGTGATGATCAGCACAAAGTGATGGGAGTCCCATCATCATAGAATGAAGCTGGAATCCACATTAAAAGAGAAAAGAGGGGTGCCTGGGTGGCTCTGTCGGTTAAGTGTCCGACTTAGGCTCAGGTCATGATCTCACTGTTTCTGAGTTCAAGCCTCACATTGGGCTTCATGCTGACAGTGCAGAGCCTGCTTGGAAGACTCTCTTTCTCTGTCCCTCCCCTGCTTGCTCTCTCTGTCTAAAATAAAATAAGGAAAGGAAAGGAGAAAAAAAGAAAAGAAAAGAAAAGAAAGGAAAGGAAAGGAAAGAAAAGAAAAAGAAAGAAAAGAACAAGGAAGGTTCTGTACTTCATTAGGAAAGCATGGCCCTTGACGCTTCTGGGGAAGGCTTTGTTGATGAGGTTGAATGCATCGCTCAAGGCCTCCTGGAGCATCCTAGGGTCTCCCCACTGGCCCTGCAAGTTAACTACCATCCGCTCTGTTCAAATCTCCATTGGAGATCTCCACGCGCTGGCCTAAGGAGACCACTCTGGCCCTCAAGTGAGCATAACAAGACAGCCCCAAATTGTACCTAGAACCATTCGCAGACTCAGACTGCAGCCTTTACAGTTTATTGCCATCAGTTATCTTCAGTGTCCCTTGAGGAGGGTCCCTGCTTCTTACTCCTAAGTCTGCTCCCAATCTTCAATGGAAATGAGTAATAGACATTACTATCTATTGAAAAGAGCATAGGAGTTGTGGCCAGGTATCATGGATTCCTGGCCTCACCAGCCTGGGGGTACATCAGCTTCCCTGATCACAGTTTTCCCATTTGTAGACTAAGAAGCAATTTAATTATTCACTCAGTCCACAAATATTTATTAAGCATTTACCTCGAGCCAGGACCTCACTCATCCAAGTTATTAACAAGCTGTGGCCATTGTTCGTGGCACATTTGCAGAGCTTTGATCCTCCCAGGCTTCAGGTGCTGGCTGTCCCTTGGCTTTGCGGAGAGGATTAATGGAGATTGATCATGTGAATATCATTGTAAAGGACAAAGGCTGAAGATTCAGAGGACCGGAGGCCCCTCCTTACTCCCTGGGTGGCTTATGCGGGAGCTGAAGGTGTAGAAACAGGGGGGCTGAGGAGTAAGCAACTCACTCAACCTTCCCAGTGACTGTTAGTTCAGCAGTGAAATGTGGAGCTACATACACTATGGAGATCAAATGGTGCAGACTCTGCCTTTGTAGATGATGGTAAGAAGCCAAAAATGTTAAGAGATTGACCCAAAGTTCCAGAGCTCTTGCGTGGGACCTTTTATTCAAGCCTGAGGCTTGAGTCCTGGTCAGAAATGTTTCCCTGTCCCATGCTTAGTGATGCAACAAACACTTTTGTTTGTTTCCTAACATCTTTGCTAATAAAACCCCCACCTTGTTCTGATGGTGCTGTCCTTTCTCTGTGCATTTCTGATAAATCAAGTACTTTCTATACCTATGTCTGTGTCTGCATTGATCTACAGAGACTTGTCATCCTTGTAATATTGAGTCAGTCCATCAAGTGAATATGTTTTTAGATTCTTTAATGGAGTTCAAAATTTTCCCCATGGAGGTATCACATGTTTTAAAAAGTCAGTTCCTAGGTGCTTTGTGACTTGTGCTGATATTGTAGATTCAATTACATTTTCTAACTGATTAGTCCTGGTATAGGAAGATGCCTTTTTGTTGTTGTTGACAGAAGTCTGACCACCTTGTTGAACTACTTTATACTAGGAGATTAATTTTTAACAGCTTTATTGAGGTTTAGTTGACATATAATAAGCTATACACATTTCAAATGAAAAATCTGAGGGGCACCTGGGCGGCTCAGTCAGTTAAGTGTCTGACTCTTGATTTCGGCTCAGGCCATGATCTCATGAGCCATGAGATCAAGGTTGGTGTCAGTTTCTGTGCTGTGAGCATGGGGCCTGCTTGCAATTCTCTCTCTCTCAACATCAATAAATAAACACTAAAAAAATAAAATAAAATGCAGAATTTGGTAAGTCTGGAGTATGTATTAGTCCCTAAGACCATCACTACAATCAAGATCATGAAATATTCATCACAGTCTAGAGTTTCCTCGTGCCCCATTATAATCCCCCCCCAGCAGCCACTGATCTGCTTTCTGTCACTGGGCCAGTTTGAAATTTCTAGAATTTTGTGTAAGTGCAATCATACCATAAATATTCTTTTCTGTATGACCTTTAATTTAGTGTAATCATGTCATATCATAAATAACAAAAACAAAACAAAAAGACAAAGAAGGGTAATCTCAGAGAGAACGGTTGACAACCTTATTCTGCTGTGTTATATAACCCTTCATGATGTAGTAGTAGGACACTGAGGCTGGGAATGAGAGAGCAGGACAGTAGGCTGATGGGGGCCATAAATATCTTGGGCAGGCAAGTCCCTACCAGCCTTTCATGGATGGCCGCTCTTCCAGGCTGGGAGGGTGATGGGCTTGTGGTCAGTAGCCCCGTGCCAGCACACATGTCCCAGTGGGTGGCTCACAACTTTAATGGCCTTGAGTTTGCTCTTCCTATCTAAGAACTTGGCCCTCTGACCATTGACCAGCTGGCCATGTGCCACAGATTCAATTAATCTCATTGAGATTAGGAAGCAGTAGGAGCCAATGGTTCCTTTGATTAGACCCAAAATGGTCTGAACTTAGCACTCAATCTAGCGGCCTCCGATGGCCCTAGATAATAGGCTTCTGTCTGGATGAAAGGTCTTCTCAGGCTTCACAATGATCTTTGGACCTCATAGTTGTGCAGGTTGCCCCTTTCCAGGGCATCTGAGCCCATGAACCGAGTGAGGAATGAGCACCATGGCCAGGATAAAAAATGTTCCTTATCTAGAAAGACCATATTCTCCAAGACCTGAAGGAGAAGGGTAGAGCTGGGCCCACTTCCCCAAGCTCATTTATCTTTCTTAGAATCAGTTTTTTATTAAATGCAACTCTTTGAGATGTTCTGATTTTTTCTAGCCCTGGATGTCCTTGGTCCCCCATCACTCCCATCAGGAGACATAGCCACTAATGTCTTGGTCAGGGTGGGGGAGATTTCTATTTGCCAAGTTAGTGACTAGCTCTTTGATCCCATAAAAGGCAATGTGAGGTGTCCGTTCAATGCATGAGACCACCTACGGGCCGGGACTATGAAGTAGGCGTCTAGATGAACTTCTGGCCTCTCTCCCCAGCCAGCCTGCCCACAGCCTCCAAAATCCAGATCAACCTTGAACATCAGAGCTGAAAAGGGCATGTTCTTGAAGAACATTCTTTCCAAAAGATTGTAACCAAGAATCTAAGGAATCCCAAAGGGTGTAGGCAAAGCCTGAAATTATGTGCAAAGTATACTGCATTTTTCTGATAAGACTTTCATTAGATCCTCAACCTTCACCTCTCAAAACGCTCGAGAAACCCTGACCTAATTCGATCCCTTGCTAAGACAGGGACACAGAGAAGTGAAGTGGTTGGCTCAAAATCCCACAGTGAGGGGCATGTGAACTGCAAGAGAATTTTTTTAATTAAAAAAATATGTCTATTTATTTTTGAGAGAGACAGAGCACAAGCAGGAAAGAGGCAGAGAGAGAGGAAAACACAGAATCTGGAGGTTCCAGGCTCTGAGCTGTCAGCACAGAGCCTGACGCGGGGCTTGAACTCACGAACAAAGAGATCATGACCTGAGCCGAAGTTGGACCCTCAACCGACTGAGCCACCAAGGCGCCCCTGGAAGAGGATTTGGGGCTTGGCTCCATCCTGCTCTCTACCTCCACTCAGAATCTAGAGTGGAAGTACCCAAGTGGTCCTTTGAACCCTGTAGCAGGTTAAGCACTCAGACACCTGGGCTTGCGGTGGACCTGCTCAGAGTCAAAGGATGGGCCAAGTGTTTAGCAAACTCCCGCAGGGTCTGAGGGAACACTAAAGTGTGAAAATCAGGACTGCCCCTAGAATTAAAAAATACACACAAAACACATATAAACAGTAATGTAATGAGGTGATTGCAAGCATGTTCAACTCAGTTAGCTTTTTTTTTCCCTAGTACTTTTCTCCACATTTTTAAATAACACTGTTTTATGATCTTTCCTTCCTTCTTTTGTCCTTCTTTTCTCCTCTCCTTACTTTTTTAGCTCTAGATATTCTTAAATAAGTTTTTATCCTGGGCGATTAAAATCATGAGACTTGTTTGGGGGTTTCCAGGTGCCCAGCTGGGCTCACGTCTCCCATCTTCCTTGTCCAGGAATGTTGTAGACTCCAGACATGTAATTGATATACCCATTTCACATGCCACAGCAACTCCAACCTCCCCTCCCCTGGGGGGCTCTGGAGAGCCGGCCACAGTCTGTCCACCCTGTTCCCCACTGCCTTCACTGCTGCTCCGAACTCACAAGAAATCTGGGAATCCGTCCTAAACCTTCTCTGCAGTCCCATGTGGGTTAAGAGAGAGGATCCTTGCCTTCTCCCGACTGCAGTGACAACCCATCGCCTCTTTGCCACTGGCTCCTAAACCCCAATGCTGGGTTCGTTCCTTTGCCTGCACCCTTTTCTGTCTATATCATCTTCCCCACTTGTGAAAAGTTGACAGAACAGTCCATAATTTTTTATTTGTTGTTCTTGCATCTGTTTATTTTTTTTAAAGGTCATTCCTCTATAAAGGCACTGGGTTGTGTAACACCCTCTGTTTCCCTCACTTGACGGGAAGTATTTGCAAGGATGACTCTGCCATAGTCAGCTTCCACTCTCCAGCCTCGTGCTGGATGCGGTGCTTTGCATCTAGGAAATGCCTAATGCCAGATTGTTGAATGAATAACTGTCTTGCAAAATATCTGTTGGTATTCTTCAAAAGATCGTTTCCTGGGGCACCTGGGTAGCTCAGTAGGTTGAGGGGCTGACCAGTAGGTTGGTTTTGGCTCAGGTCATGATCTCACCGTGCCTGAGATCAAGTCCCTCGAGATCAAGCCCAGCATCCAACGCTGAGCTGATAGCCTGGAGCTTGCTTTGGATTCTCTCTCTTTTTGTCTCTCTGTCCCTCAGGGCTCTCTCTCTGTCTCTCAAACTCAGGAACTGTGAGATTTTAATCCCACCAAAAGGGGATTACTGGGAAATGAACCAGGTGACTTAGGAGATGAGACTCCCAGCTCTGGGTTTGCATCTGTAAATTATCAGGAAAAGTCCAACTATCTTCTGACTCTAACATATCATAAACATTTGGGGCAATAGCTGCTTTCCAATCACCATCACTTAGAGAAACTGGGGGAACAGGCAAAGGTGTTGGGAGATGGCGTCAACAGAAGATCACGAAAATAATGAGGTATAAATAACATCACCAATGTGTACAGCTGGTACCTAGCCAGAACTTAAGGAGGACAGAGTAAGAAAAGATAATTCCCATGGCCAAATTCTAGTTTGCCAATTTTCTAGGAAAACATGGAGCAGTGATTTCAATCTACTATAGAGAGCAATACTCGATTTACTTGATTTTTTAAATCCTTTTGGGCACATGAATATATATGGCATATGCAATTTGATGAATTAAAGTAAAAAAAATTGAAAATCCTATTGCCACTCCCAGGAACTCACCACCACTCCCACCCAGCTCACCCCCAGGATGAACCAAAACCCTATCTGGGCTTGATTTTGCAATAAAGCAGCTCTAGCAGCTCTTCTGACCTAATACTGCCATCTAGTGGCACTGAATGTAAACACTATGTTTTATGACAGATTCAGGAACCAGAGAGGCAGAGCACCAGATGTTGGAACCAGGTAAGTGGGAAGGGAGCCAAACGCTCTGTATCAAATTCTTGCCTGGCATGAGTGGGTATAAAGAAGCCCTCTTCTGTTGTACCTGTAGCTGCAAACCCGAGTCACGGAAGCTGGGTCAGAGGCCACATCCTCCACGAAGTGTTAGGAGTGACTCCTGAGCCCCAACAATGCTGTTCCCCTAAAAGCACTTCTCATTTGGGCTGTGCATGTCCCTCTCCCTCCGCTCCCCAGACTCTGGGGTCCTGAAGGGCAGAGGTCTTGTTTTATGTCTAGAGCCTGGCCCAGTGCCTAGTACTTTGTAGGTGTGCAATACATATGGAGTATAATTACACATCATACACCATGTGTATAATTATGTATCAGTAATAAAATAAAAAATGAGTGAATGGCAGAGTAAATGTCCATCACCTTCATAAAGTCAGTCCCAAGGGAATGAGACATCTATTCCTCTTAAATCATTTTCTAAATGGAGTGGATGCATGATGCTTGGTGCACATCCTCTTTCAGAAAGAAAGAGCGTCTTCCTCAGCTGCTGGGAGCAGCTGGGACAAAGCCTTCAGCCCACAGGCTTCTTTGGGGATTGGTTGAGCTGGAGATACAATTTTGATGAATAACCACTGATTGTACCATTCTGGCCCAAGGTCACACCTCCTTCCGGAGCAGCTGTATCCAATGCTTAACCGATGTGGAAGTGTAGAGGCCCACATTTACAGAATCACATGCAATTCCTGAAGATGCCGTGGGGTTGTTCCTAAGGTCTGCCCCCAGGAGCCATTGTCTCTCTCAAGCCCATTTTTACACTGAGGAAAACATGCCGCTGTCTCCTCCCCTCCCACAGGTTGGGGGACACATTGTCAAGTGTCCCCAGTCCTCCTACTCCTTACAGGCAGGCTCAGCTCAGTATTGTATATTTTTTAAATGTAGCCTGCATTTTAAAGTGCTCCCCTTGGGGGACCTAGGTGGGTCAGCTGGTTAAGTGTCTGACTTCAGCCCAGGTCATGATCTCACAACTTGTACGTTCAAACCCTGTGTCAAGCTCTGTGCTGACAGGTCAGAGCCCGGACCCTGCTTCAGATTCTGGGTCCCTCTCTTGCTCTGCTCCTCCCCTGCTCATGCTCTGTCAGTCTCTCTCTCAAGAACAAATACATATTTAAAAATAAGAAAAAATAAAATAAAGATTCCTGGGACCCTCCTACTGACCTTCAGAATCAGGATCATGGAGATTGAGCCCAGGAATCTGCATTTTAAACAAACTTTCTAGGTACTTGCTATCCAAAGTGTGGTCCTCAGACCTGTAGCATCTGTCTCGCCTGGGAATCTCAGCCCTATCCCAGATCTTCTGAGTTATAATCCACATTTAAAAAATTCTCAGGTGAAGCTTTTGCATGGTAAAGTTTGAGAAGCATAGGCCTACATGATATTTATACACCCTGGAGTGTAAGAACCACTGATCTAACGCTATCAACAGGTGACAGTAAGTATTCTTAGAATAGGGTCTGCACTCCGATTGGGGGCACAGGAAATGGTTGTTTGGTTCACCCAGAGGAAGAAAGTTATGCAGCTGCAGGTTCCTTTTCTACATTTGAGACCACTTCAGTCTACGCAGATTTTCTAGTTCTTGATGTATTCATCTGCAAAATGAAACAAAACAAAACAAAACATGTTCTCATTCTGAAGCTTGAAAATGTCTTTGTTAGCCATTGTTTTCCAGGGATGGTTAGCTTAGCCACCAGTTAAGGCATTTTTAAAAGTTTATTTATTTTGAGAGAGAGCATGCGAGCAGGGGAGGGGCAGAGATAAAGGCGAGAGAGAATCTCAAGCAGGCTGCCATGCTGTCAGTGCAGACCACAACATAGGGTGAGATCATGACCTGAGCCAACATCAAGATGCAGATGCTTAACTGACTGAGCCACCCAGGCATCCCCAATGATGGAATTTCATATCAGTCTCCCATCAACTTTTGCAGACTGACCTTTACTAAATGAGTAACAATGACATTTAGGTGGCTGACAATTCAAGCAGACCTTTTGTCTTCTATGCATTTTATTCATCCATTCAAAAAGCATGTACTGAGTGTGGCTAGTGATTGTTCTAGGTGCCAGGGAGAGAGTGGTGGATACCACAAATAAGGTCTGTGTCTTCAAAGAGCTTCCATTAGAATAGAGGGGAGAAAACAGCCAAGAAGCACAGAAGTCCAGTGCAGTAAGTGCTGGGAAGACAGTGGGACAGGGCGATATGAGGGTGACGGGGGTGAGGTCTGAGGGTGCTCGAAGGCCATTCCAAAGTGACAAACAGTATCTACCATCTCAGTCCTAGAAAAGAGAGATGGCTGTCATATGTACCCAAACTCACAAGTATTAAGAGCTTAAGTGGGTGGTGGCGGGCCCAGGGTCTGTAGTCACAGTGGTGAGTGGGGTAAGGTCCCGCTCCCAAGCAGCTGACACTTTAGTGGGTAACTGGACAATAAACTGACCATAACAACAACCACCTTCAGAATCTGGTAAGTGCTATAAAGAAAATAAGACGGGTAGTTTGACAGAGAGACACAAGGAAGGGAAAATGGTCAGGGAGGGTTCTCTGAGATGATGTTGGTGCAAATACCTCAGTTCTGAGAGAAAACCAGTATTGGAAAGAGGCTGGGAATGGCATTTTATCAGAGGGAATGGCAATACCTAGAGATGTGAAAATAATTGGTCTGAAGAAAGCCGAGTGCTGCCTGCTGGATCATCACAGTAAGTGAAGGCTGGGATAGTTCAAGGTGAGGTTGGAGAAATCTCTTGAGCCACATGGGCTCAGAACTACATTCTAATAGTGACAAGAACTACTGAGAATTAGAGTCATCTCAATGGGCAGATGTGCCAACGGCCTATGAAACACCCCATTTCAGGTGATGCCAACCCCATCGCATGTGCAGGTAACATCGGGTTCTTGCCATGACCTCCCTTGGGAGTTGGGGGTGTGGGAACTAGTGCTAAGATGCTGGTCTGGCTGCTTTGGCCAGGAGTGATCAACTGTTTCTCTGACCCAGAAACCCCCATGTCTCCTGTCAGATGTACCTAAAGTGTGGCACGCTAACCTGTTAGCTTCCAAGCAGGGTGCCGTCTCAGACCCTTCACGGTTACCGACTTAACACCAGGCAACAAATCTGAGTCCCAGGGGCACTAATTGAGTCTATTCCTTATAAAAACTGTCCTGGAAATCTACCAGAGCTTTCAGCTTATATCTCATTGGCCCGAACTTGCTCACTTGGTCACTCCTAAAGGCAGAGAAGCTTGAGGGCTCATGTGACTTTTCTAAAATTTAAAAATTTTTTAATGTTTTAAATTTATTTTTGAGAGACAGAGAGAGACAGAGTGAGCAGGGGAGAGTCAGAGAGAGAGGAAGATACAGAATCTGAAGCAGGCTCCAGGCTCCGAGCTAGCGGTCAGCACAGAGCCTGACGTGGGGCTCAAACCCATGAACTGCGAGATCATGACCTGAGCTGAAGCCGGACGTTTAACCAACTGAGCCACCCAGGTGCCCCTCGTGTGACTTTTCTAGCCACACCTCTTGCCACATCAGAGGAGTAGATGAAAGTGAATGTTGTTCAAGTATCTCATGGTGGTCTGTCCCAGGATATTTGTAAGGCAGATCTTACACTGCTATCTTTCCCTGGTTTTCAGAATTTCTTATAATGGAAAAACTCTTTTCCAAGTCCCAAGCAACTTAGAGTTGTGGCAGGATGAAAAGAAAATTGGATGTTGAATCAGGGCTGAATCCTGGCAGCACTGCTTTCTAATAGTGTACCCGTAGGTAGACCACAATCTTGCTGAGTCTCAGCTCCTAAAAATTGGAAATAACGTAGTGAATGGGTGGATAAATGGGCTAATATGTGTGAAAATTCTTAGGAAACGTGAGTCCAGGCTGAGAAAATGGAAGAGCAAAGGGCAGGTCCAGCACCTGTCAGGAGGCATGGAACCAGTTCCCCTCCCAGAACAAAGCAACCAGAGTCTGCTCCAGTGACGTGACAGATCCAAGTCCACAGAAAGCTGGCAGAAGACCTCCTGTCCTGACAGCCAACAATACCCATGACTGCTGAACTGTACAAGCAATTTACCATTATAACCACTCTGAGGAAATATGCAGAACACACAGAGTCAGTCTGGACAATGGTCCCGAGATAATGGAACATGAGTCTAGGCTTTTACTTAATTCTGTTTCAGTGGAGATCACTGGGTAGGCATGATTTCCTATCTGCATGAACAAAAGTACCTTTGAGCTTGGCACACATGCTTTCATGCACACAGAGCAATGCTTAGCACAGTCCAGGGGAAGGAAAATGACGACTGAGAAACCAGCATCCAGTCCTTATAACAAACATCTCTTATAATGCACCCTTTGCTCAGAGGGTAAGAAATCAGCATCTGAAATGACATCAACTATAGAACTCTTTGTACACTTCTCAGGGTTCTCTGCAGGTTTCTCAAAAGTTATGGAGTAAGACCAGATATCAGAGTGTTAAAAGGTATCTCCGACCTGTATTAATTATGCCCCATTGACTGCTATACCAAATAAATTCAGCAATGCAAGACTTTATTTAGAAGAGCAGAAAGGAGTGCACCTAACTACCCAGAAGAAACTTCCAACATTGGAAGAGGCTTGCTTGTTCTTTTCTGAGTTTTTAGAAGAGATTTCTAAAGTTGTTTCCTGATGAATCAGATTATGTCTGAATCAAAACTCTGGTTGTCTTGTACTCCCAGTGGGAACAGCATGCCCCTTCTCCGGGCTCCATCCGCCCTGTCATGCCTTCAAAGCTTTTCTCTTTGAGCAGCTCTTTTGGATAATGTGCCTCTTTTGGATAATGTGACTCCTAGCCAATCAGTTTTTATGTTTTTTTGCAATTTTTTTTATTAGGACCTAATTCACATAGCATTAAAATCACCCTTTTGGCGCACCTGGGTGGCTCAGTTGGGTGAGTATTCGACTCTTGAGTTTGGCTCCCCTCAGCAGAGCCTGCTTAGGATTCTCTCTCTCCCTTTCTCTGGTCCCTTCCCTGGTTTGCACATGTGCTCTTTCTCTTTCAAAAAAATAAATAAACTTTTTAAAAAACCCACCCTTTAAAGCGTACAACTCAGTATTTTTGGTGTGTTACAAATCTGTGCAACCATCACCACTAATTCCAGAACGCTTAAATTATTCCCTAAAAAATA
>NC_043703.1:127476533-127493277 GCF_006229205.1 Suricata suricatta
TTTGGGGACACACTTCACTCTAGACTAGATCTATACTTAATAAAAAGTGGTTTTGGACAAAAAAAACCTGTTGAGCTAAAACAATGCCATGTTGCCAGAGTCCAGCTCCAGCAGGTCCAGGGCTCCCTGAAGGATGGACGATGTCAGCAAAAGGGAGTGAGAGAGCTTCGGCTTCTTTCTGCTCACCAGGCAGGCATCTCTGCACTGACCAGAGAGTCAGCTTTATTTACTGAAAAAATGTATGGGAGGTGGAAGGTACCTTAGACAATTACCTTAGACAATGATTTCTGATGACAAATTCTTTGGTATCTAAAACTTTCCCAGAACATAGATTGGTAGAAGACTCATGCATGATCTTTATCAATAGTGATTGAAGTAGGTGACTAGATGCTTATCACATGGGGAAGGTATCTTTAGCATTTAAATACAAGGCAATGTTTTTAGCATAGTAAAGGCAAGAGTTAGTTCTTTGTGAGCAGGGGTCAATAGCCTGTTTTTCAGAGGGGAAGAAAAACAGGTCTTCTCAGGAAATGTAATATTTGCTTCTATAATCCCAAAAGAAGAAATTCCTACAACAAGTTTGTTCATAAGGTAAAATTCACATATTTTTAGCATAAGAAGGCAAGTCATTCTTGATATCAGTCAGGTGCCTTGGGGGTTGGTGCTCAAGCAGAAATTGGGTGGGGGTTGAGTGGGTGTAGATGTCGGCCACCATCTGATGGTGAAAGACCTTGCAAACCCGCCTTACCTCACAAGGAGATTTTTGCTCAACTTATGAGTTCAGAAAAACTGGCTTCCTGCACCACGTATCCTTGTGGATTCCGAATTCCTTATGGACTAGCCCCAGTCTCAGGAGCAAGGAGTCTGTCCAGACATCTGATTTTGCAGGCTAGAAGCATGAAACCCAAAGATAAGGGCTTCTGTCTTCTAATCTGAAAAAAATAGGTTCCAGAGCTGCGATGAGATTAAGAGACTGAAAGTAATCGATTAACAAGGTGCCTTAAAAACATGCCAAGTGAGGACTAAATAGGTGCTCCCCCACTGCCTTTCCCTTTGGCGCCCTCCTCCCTCTCCTCCCTTGCTTCCCCTCCTCCCCCTCCTCCCACACTGCTTTCTTCCACTCTCGGCCTCACTCCCCCGTGGCCCTTCTCACTCTGCCCGCGGAAGCCCGAGGCCTGCGGCCCAGTCCAGCGCGCACTGCCGAGCCCCCACCCCGCCACCCACCAGCCGCCGCCGCCGCCCGCGTCCGGACCTGGTAACCGCTCCCCCTCCCGGCCCAGGTCTGCTGATTCCGGCCCTGGTGCCGGAGTGGCGCCGCTCGACCGCTGCGGTGACCCCCCCCCTCTTCCCAGAGCTAGCGGGCCGAGGCTCCCCGCGCTCAGGCAGGCCCGGTTGCCCACCTCCCCGTGTCCGTTCCTGCCGATCGCGGCAGATTGGCAGCCTTCTATCTGCGCCTTTGAACTTCTCTCGGTTTCGCTCAACCCTGACTTCCGCGTGACTGTGTCGGCCTCCCTGCCCCCCTTCTGTAGTCTAGTTGGGGCACTGTGCTTGGACTTGGAGGAACCTTGGAGGGTCAAGGGTTTTGAGGCTTGGTGCCTTCGGTAGGGTCTCCCCTGTACCCGGAAATTGAGAAGTGTTTTCAGAGGCTAGGAGTGTGCCTTATCCTGCAGCCCTTTGTCCTTTGACCCAGGGCCTGGTTAGCCAGGCTGGTGCCCGGAGACCTTAGACAGGCTGCGCCTACCTTGAGCCTGCAGGAGCCTCCACCCTGAGGGGCGCTGCCTGGGCTCAGGGGGCAGAGACTCAGTCGCTCAAGTCCAAGTGCCCATCGGCTCTGCCCCACCCTTTATCAGAACATGTCTTCACCATGCCGGGCCCTTCCTGAAATGTTTCCCGGCCTTGGAGCTTTAAAATCAGAGCTCCTGAATTCACTGCTATGGACAAGAGAAAGGTTTTCAGAGCTCAAGCTCAGCTCCTACACATGGCCACCTGGCTCCTGGGAAACTAACTGATGTGACATTGTAACCAGAGTTAGGCCTTAAGTGTCCTTGGACACTCCCCCTCCCCACTACCCTAGAGAGTCCAGAACCCACACAGGGCCAGTTAGCCTTGGCTCGACAGTATTAAGGGTAGCTCGACAGCACGTCTAACTCTTCCAGGGTTAGGCTGAGAAGTAGGACCCTGATTTTTAACTGGGATGACCAAACCATTCTAGTTTGTCTGGCACTGAGGGGTTTCCTGGGACATGGAACTTCCGGTTTTAAAACTGGGAGGGTCCTGGGCAACGTGGGATAAGTTAGTTCCTGTATTCTTAACCCTGGCTGCCTGATAGACTCACCGAAGGAGCTCTCATATAGAGGTTCTAAATTGATTGATCTGGGAGGGTCCTAGATAGGAATATATATATTTTTTATAGCTCCCAAGTTGATCCCAACAAACTATCCGGGTAAGGAACCACTAGGTTATCGGCAGCATTGCTGTATAACCGTTGAAGGTGGTTATTTTTTGAGCAGAAGGAGACCCAGCCACCTCTCAAAAGGGTGTATAACCAACTTTGGTGGCCCTCTCTTTATCAAGAGGGCTATCAAAATGGCAGTTACTTTATAATTGCTATTATCTTTCCCCAGGTCCCTTATTCCTCAACTGTGAGGACCAACAAGCCTTCTCCTTTCCTCATGTGCCTCGGTTTCCCCTCTCCTAAGGTCAGCGAATTTGCCGCATTTGGATTGGAGAGGTCATGGTTCGGACCGTTCCAGATGAAGCTGGCATAAGACTCAACGGGGCTCCATGTCTCTCAGTCTGGGATGCCTACCCCAAATGAGTCGTCGTCCAGGGGCTAGCTGTGTATGCTTCAGCTTCTCCCTGTAGGGTACTGAGCTTGGTGATCAGATGTGTCTGGAACTGTTCCCTCTGCAGGCCACCAGGATCATGTGGTACATCAGCACTCGGGGAATGGCCCCACGGGTCAACTTTGAGGAAGCCCTCTTCTCTGGCTATGCTCCTGATGGAGGTCTCTTCATGCCGGAGGAGCTCCCCCACTTGAACAGAGAGACCCTGCGCCAGTGGAGTGCGCTCTCCTACCCCGGCCTGGTAAAGGAACTGTGTACCCTCTTCATCGGCACTGAGCTCATTCCAAGAGATGTCCTAAATGGTGAGCACCCCCAGTCTCCCTACTCTCCCACCTCACTCCCCAGCCAGGCCAGCTCCCCCACAGAGCTGCAAATCCCTCACTAAACTCCTAGGAGGTTCCTAGCCCTATTTCCCAAAGTTAGGATTTTTTTTCCAGATTCTGGAATCCCAGAAATGGAAATCTCCCCCAAAGATTCATCCATTCCATTCCACCTTCCATCTCCAATAAAATGAATGCCCTGTGGCATCTGCAGAGAATTGTTCCCTTTCACTTATTGTTCAAAAACCTTTTCAAGACTAGAAATTTCACCAACATCCTGAGATGCTTGAATGGTGGGATGCTTCCTACCTGTATACAAAGCACTTGGATCCTCAGATTACTGTTTTATTTCCTTGAATGGTAATTTTAGAAGGACTTGGAGAGTATCCTGGACCAGCTCCTCTCAAACTGGAATATACCCATGGATTGCTCAGAGGAACCTGTTAAAATGCAGATTCTGATTCAGTAGGTCTGGGGTGGGCTTGAGAATTCTGCATTTCTACCAAGTGTCCAGAAGATACTAGTGCTGCTGGTCCATGCGTCAAACAAGTGATATGATCACAACATATGGTGAGAGCCTGGGGCTGGGAAGAAGAGGGCCACTCAAAATGTGGTCTCTTAGCAGTCACGACATTGCCTGGGCACTTACCAGAATTCTCAGGCTTCTTCAGACCTACTGAACCAGAATCTGCATTTAAAGATCCCAGGTGATTGGTTTGCTAATTTAAGTTTGAGAAGCACTACCTAAGATGACCTGCCTTAGGTAGGATTATATGTAAACCAACCCAAGGTTCTGTTATCACTGATGTGAGATTTAGTAAAGCAAAAGCAAATAAAGAACATCCTCTCTCTAGGTAGAACATTAGTGGGTGCCCGGGTGGCTCAATGGGTTAAGCTTCTGACTTCAGCTCAGGTCATGATCTTGCGGATCATACGTTCAAGCTTCATGTCCCATGTGCTGATGGGAGTCTGCCTCAGATCCTGTGTCTCCCTCTCTCCTTGCCCCACTTGTGCTCTCTCCCTCTCTGTCTCAAAAATGAATGAATGTTAAAAAAATTTTTTTAAAGGAAAGAACATTAGAAAAGAGGAGACATTGATTTGTTTGTTGCATAATTGTTTAATCAAACTTCTGTTGGCATACACACACACGCACACACACACAAGAAATCCAAAAATGACGTTTACAAAGTAAAAACTGGAAGTTCGATGGTGTCATTTCTCTTCACTATAAATAATCTATGGACAGTATGGTTCCTATCTTCTTTCTTGGATTATGGAATTATATTCATATAGAGTATCACTCTCATCTGGTCACAGGAAATACAAACTTCAAATTCAAAAGTGTAAAGAGATGGAGAGAGAACCTGTGGAAGAGATCATGCCCTTCCTCCAGCGTCCAACCCCTCTCCCCTCACAGGTCTGATCGACCAAGCC
Organism: Suricata suricatta; assembly: GCF_006229205.1. Classification (NCBI taxonomy): domain Eukaryota; kingdom Metazoa; phylum Chordata; class Mammalia; order Carnivora; family Herpestidae; genus Suricata; species Suricata suricatta. The sequence goes on from NC_043703.1 coordinate 127,481,134, forward strand.
TTCAGCAGATTCCGCCACAGAGAGGTGGTCCATCTGTCCAGGATGAGGAACGGGCTGAACGTGTTGGAGCTGTGGCATGGGGTCACGTATGCGTTTAAGGACCTGTCCCTGTCCTGCACAGCACAGTTCCTACAGTACTTCCTGGAGAAGAAGAAGCAGCACGTCACAGTGGTCGTAGGTGAGCCCTCTTGGGGCCCCTCACTTGCCAGCATCCATCCACAGGATGCCCCGCATTCACATCTCCAAAGGAGTGTGTGTTACTGGTTCTTCTAGAACAAAGTTTGTAACCTTCTTCTGTGCCATAGGCCCCTTTGACAGTCTGAGGGAGGCTATGGAGCCTTCACAGAATAATATTTTTAAGTACACAAAATACGTAAGACAATATGGTACCAAGGGCACAGATGCCCTGATTTCCATCCCCAGATCTCTAGGAAGTTAATGGGCCCCAGATTAAGTACAAGGCTCGTACTCTTCAGGTATTTGAAACAGACATTGCCTCACATGGCAGCCATCCTTTAAGGATGTGTTTTTTCTTTTCCATCTCCCTTGTTCTAAAGGGGAGGATTATTTTTTTCTTCCCATCCAGGAACGTCTGGGGACACAGGAAGTGCCGCCATTGAGAGTGTTCAGGGGGCAAAGAACATGGACATCATCGTTCTGCTGCCCAAGGGTCACTGCACGAAGATTCAAGAGCTCCAGATGACAACAGTGCTGAGGGAGAATGTCCATGTGTTTGGAGGTGAGGGTTGGGATGGAAGCTCTAGGGAAAGCATGGCCCTGCCTTGTGGGGGGTCTGTTTTGGGAGATGGGCTGGGATAAACCTGGGCAGTTGACCATCCTTCCTCTTGCCTTTTCCCTGTCCCTACCTTCCTTCATCAGCCATGAGGTTGGTAAATGCCTTGGTTTAGCTCTGAGCGAGCTCTTGGCAACATGGTTTCGTAAGCTATTGGAGGCAACAAGCACATAAACCAATACTGACAGTCCAACCTGAGAAGTGTACGCTGAAAACCATAACCCAAAGCATGCCACCGTTATGCAGGTTCAGTCTCCTGGGACCATATATATATACAGGCACCCATCAGACTCATGAGCCCAAGCCAAGTGACTTGGGTTTTGTTCCAAGACATTGGAAGTTTAGAGGTCACAAACATAAGTTAAATAATTATTTTTTAAATGTTTATTTATTTTTGAGAGAGAGAGAGCATGAGTGAGCAGGGGAGGGCAGAGAGAGAAAGAGAGAGAATCCCAAGCAGAGAAAGAAAGAGAGGGAGAGACTCGAACCCATGAACCATGAGAACATGATCTGAGCTGAAACCAAGAGTCAGATGCTGAACCGACTGCGTCACCCAGGCGCCCCAGCAGGTCTAAGTATTTAAAACAGGAAATCAGTCAGTGATGCCCATTGCTAGAGACACCCCTTCCTGGGCCACATCAGGAATTTGGGCATTTTGCATTTGCAGCAACACAAAAACCTATCTCCTTTCATGTCAGGGTATCTATTTTGTCGAAATTGAGGCGTAGAAGGGTAGGGTGAGTTTGAGTGGAGCCGTACACTTTTATTCCCACTTCTCACACGTAGCTAGACCCCAGGTAGCTCCAAAGTAGGGGTGGGGTATGAGCAGTAGGGGTCTTGGTGAAGTTTTCTACACTGTATACACTGTGGGCTTGGGGAGGCTGTCCAGGTGGTCTGGTTTGGTTTGGTCACTTATCTGGCAGGAGAGCAAATGTAGTGGCAGAAGATGTTCCTCTTACTAGTCACTTGGTCTCCTGGTATGATCCCTTAGAGGACGTTTGCACAGGACACCAGCTTTGTCAAGGAGCATAGTGCAGAGAAACCTTACCCATGGGTGTAGCATGAATATCCTTTGTTCATTTGTTCAGAAGTAAGCACAAGGCCCCTTCTATTCTTCCCTTTAACAAGCACATCCACAGTCCGTGAAAAGTTCCGGGTTTAGCTAATACAGGTGTTGGCAAAATCTTACACATTAGCTTTGGTGGTTGCCCATATTTGGCTCCGTTTTTCTGCACTTATTGCAAAATTTTGATGTATATTATTTGGGCTCCCGAGGGTCTCTGTTATACCCTAAGCACTAAAACTACTAGTTATGGATCTAGGGCAGTCTTTGCCTACAATCAAAGCAGTGAATAACTTTTTGTACTTCTGGCCTGCCACTTATTCCCCTCTTGCCTTGTACCAAATAGTGGAAGGCTTTTATCTAAAGGCATGTGACGAGGAGCCTGGGTAGCTCTGTTGGTTGAGCATCTGACTCTTGATATGGGCCCAGGTCATGATCTCACTGTCATAGTCTCATGGTTGTGAGATCCAGCTCCAGGTCAGGCTTTGTGCTTGGCATGGAGCCTGCTTAAGGCTCTCTCTTTCTCCCTGTCCCTCTGTCCTTCCCCTGCGTTCTCTTTCTCCATCTCACAAAAGAAAGCTGAATTTAAAAAATGGCATGTATGTATGCTTGGTTCCTGACCATGGGTTGGAGAATGGTTCCCATTTGTAAAATAGTGGTAGAAATGTCAATGGTATTGAGTGCAATATGTCGTAAATGTGTTATTGTTGGGCTCAAGGGGGCATTCCTGTTGTGTACATGCTCTGAGCTTCAAGAAAATAAGGCAGCAGATTTATTAATGATTTTTTTAATAATTTATTTTTGAGAGACAGAGAGAGACAGTGTGAGCTGGGGAGGGTCAGAGAGAGAGGGAGATACAGAATCTGAAGCAGACTCCAGGATCTGAGCTAGCTGTCAGCACAGAGCCTGATGTGGGGCTCGAACCCACAAACTGTGAAATCACGACCTGAGCTGAAGTCAGATGCTTAACCAACTGAGCCACCCAGGCGCCTCAAGGCAGCAGATTTAAAGAAATTAATTTTTATTTCTAAAGACCACTGTTCAGGTTCTTCCTTTCTGGAATCTTCCGATTTGGTTTCTAGGAGGATATGTGTTAGTTCCAGAGCTAACAGTAGATATGTATTTTCCCTTAGACCAGTGAGCTCAGGGAGTAGGGCCGGACCACCTGGATCGTTGTGTATTGGACACTGATGTTTTATAAAGTCATAAACTTCCAGGGCACTTGGGTGGTTCAGTCAGTTAAACCATGGACTTCAACTCTGGCCATGATCTTGAGGTATGTGAGTTTGAGCCCCTCCAGGGGCTCTCCTCTGTCAGCACACATCCTCTGTCCCTGTCTGTCTTTCTCTCCCTGGCTAGTGCTCTGTTTTTCTCTCTCAAATATAAATAAAACATTTTTTTTAAATGAAGGCATTAATTTCCATATATATTTTATACTGGGTTCTTTTTTTTAAAAAAAGAATCTCTTTTTTTAAAGTTTACTTATTTGAGAGGGAGAGAGAGAGAGAGAGAGAGAGAGAGAGAGGATGGGGGGATGGAGGAGGGGCTGAGAGAGAGGGAGAGAGAGAGAATCCCAAGCAAGCTCCTTGCTGTCAGCGCAGAGCCGGATGTGGGCCTCAATACCAGTACCCTGGGATCATGGCCTGAGGCAAAATCAAGATTTGGATGCTTAACCAACTGAGCCACCCAGGTTCTTCCTAAGCAGAAAGTAATCAGCAAGTGCTAGTTATACATTATTTGGGATGGTTTTGGCCAGAAGTGACAGAATATCTCACTCAGACCAGCTTGAACAGGAATATTTTCCAGGTTACATAACTGGAAGTCTAGATGGGTGCTGGGCTCCTAAACAGGTGATTCAGTGAGTCCACAGTCCCTCAACAGGGACCCAGATTCTGCATTTTCTGCTCTGCCTTCCCCTGATCCTAAGGCTCATTCCCTTTGGGGCATATAATGCTTATTTAATGTAACCAAGTCTCTCTTCCTGTGACTCTGTCTTAAGAGCAGTGAATTTTTTCTAGAACTCCAGCACCATCCCCTGGGGCGTGGATCTAGAGTCAGTCCCCTAGCCTCATTGCTACTACTCAGTGCCAGGGGTGGAATGAATAACAGTCTCAGCGCCTACTCTTGCACTTCCCACAGTAAATCTTACCCCTCTCCTCCCAGCTTGGATCCAGTGGAGAAATAGACCCAGGTGTCAGAGAAGAGGTCCATATTGGCGTGATTGCTAGTTGGGCTTGATTGAGGAGTTTGGACGAGTAGCCAACTCACCCATAAATTTACTGAACAATTCATCCATAAATTAGACTGGGTACACACCTAGCTCAGGGAGGAAAGGTCCATGCCAGCTTCCCTATCACGTAGGAGCAGGGAGCAGAATACACCTCTGTGATCTCACCAAGGGAAGAAGGTCAGACCGTAGGGAAGCAGTGACTCTTTACCCCCACACCCTGGTAGAGGACTGTGGAATAAAGAAAGGGTCAGCCTCCTGCCACTCACAGCCTCATAAACCATGTCTCCTTGCTCTTAGAGAGTGGGGAAGGGGGCACGGACTGCAAAGAGGGGTCATTTTCCCAATATCCCAGAAGGTTGACATTTTATGTCTAACTTTATATAATGATAGAAATATTGGAAGTATGACCACAAGAATATGAGGCATGGGTTTTTTTTCCATGAGTTGCTTAATTTTGCATCTAGAAAGCCAAGCCACGACATGGGAGAGCAGAAACCCAAGGCCGAGTGAAGGTCCCGGCAGGATGGGCTCAGTGTGGGACGGTCTTGGTGCAGGCAAGTGCTGACCACCTGGGGTCCTTCATGCTCCTGAGAGCCACCCTCCCTCTCTCCCCTGACAGTGGAGGGCAACAGCGATGAGCTTGATGAGCCGATCAAGGCTGTGTTTGCTGACGTCGCTTTTGTCAAGAAGCACAATCTCATGAGCCTGAATTCTATCAACTGGTCCCGGGTCCTCGTGCAAATGGCCCATCACTTCTTCGCTTATTTCCAGTGCGCACCGTCCTTGGACCCGGAGCCCCTGCCCCCTGTGGAGGTGGTTGTACCGACAGGGGCTGCAGGCAACCTTGCAGGTAAAGAGAACCCTGGGCAGAAATGGGCTTTCCGGAAAAATGCCTTTGGCCCTAGTCCTTCCTGCCTCTGCACACCTCGGCTGCAACCATGAGGAGGCAGAATGAGTCCTAGCACTGAAAGTGACAGGCAAGCCCTCAGCAAACTTCTCTGTAACTCCGTAAGAGGACATCCCGACCTCTTACTGCAGGAGGGAAAGATGGGCTAACCCCGCTCAGGAGAGTGTGGACAGATGAGATCAAGGTTCACCGCTGTGCTGGCCTGGCAGCGCCCTCTTCCCGAGATACGGACTTTGCTCCCAGCCTTGGCCTGCTGCCTACCACAAGGGCTCCTGGCACAACGTGTTCCTGCTCCTAGATTCACTCCCCAGAGACCATGTGAGATGGAAAGAGGGCTGGCCTTGGAGCTCTGGCCTCAGCTGCGTGGCCACAGGGCCTCTGCCACTCAGCTATAAAAGCAGTATCCGATAGTGTATCGTATCCCTCAGGACTGCTGTGAGGTGTCCCGAGAGTTCACGGGTGTGTGTGAACTTTGTAAGGGTGGAGCGCTGTCTCCCCTGCGTGGCATTAAAATCCTCCTCTAGAATAACAATAAACATTTATCCAGCACTTGCGACCTATCAGGCTCTGCTGTCAGTGCTTTTCATGCATCACCTCACTTAATCCTCGCGTGCACCCATGAGGAGGACAGTGCTGTCATCTCCACTGTGTAAGAGGCACAGAGGACTCAGCCTGCCTGCACCTGCTTCCACACTGGTCAGTGGCAGAACTGGAATGACCATCCAGGCCAGCCGGCTCTGGAGGCAGCGTCCTCATGAGCTTGTCAGGCTGCCTCCTGATAGGCATTACTGTCTCTGATGGCTCTGACAGTGGCATTGCTTCTGATGTGTGCCAAGCATGGCTTACATGCCACTGTGAAAGCATCTTAGTTGTCAGTTCTTCCACTCACACGGGGATGGGAAGAGCAGGGAGCTGGAAGTTAGGCAAGGATAGCCAGCCGTCGCCACCATCCAGGGGGTAAAGCCCACCGCGCTCCCCATGTGCATCACCCCCAGTGAGTGATGCCGCCTGCATGTGCCCCAGTGCCTGCCACCGTGGCTGGCACCAAGTAACACCCGCGGAATGTGCTCCTTTCTACCTCTGCTCCATCGGGAGCCTGCTGTTTCAGTTTAAGCCCTGCATCCTTTGAGTGTCCATGTCTCCTCTGCCATACATATCATGACGTTTACATGCAGATCAAGTGAAATAGAACGTGAACGTGCTTCTGCAAAATTCAGGGTGATGTTGGGGTGGGGTGGTGATCCCTAAACTCCTCTTAACGACCTGCCAGAGACAAGCCACCCATGGAAGTATGACGTTACCTTTTGGGGCTCTCCCTCCCACAGGGTGAGGAATTCCTTATTTGCTCCATGCAAACAGGAACTGCAGCCAATGTGGGCTCAAGGTGCTGCTCCATCCTCCCAAGGGGCCTCTCCAGGAGGTGCCATCTGGAGGTGCTGCTTCCAGGAGGCTGATTTTGGGGGGCAAGACCATGTGCTCTGGACTTAGACCTCTTTCCAATGCTTACTGTGCCATTCAGCAGGCTTTGGGTGGGGTGCTCTCTCTTCCCAGAACCTCCATCATTTTCTCGTCTGCAAGTAGTAGTGAGCATGCGTACCTGGTGCATGCCGGTGTGTGTGTGTGTGTGTGTGTGTGTGTGAGAGAGAGAGAGAGAGAGAGAGAGAGAGAGAGAGAGAGAGAGAGAGGGAGGGGGGAGAGAGAGATGGAGAACAGTTTCAGGGCACCATAATATCTCCTCTTCCTCTTTCCTGTTTCTTGGTGACAGCTTTATTGTTATATAATTCACATACTATACAATTCATCCATTTAGGGCACCTGGGTGGCTCAGTCAGTTAACTGACACACTCCTTTTGTGTCAGTCTTCTTTCACTTAGTATGTTTTCAAGTTTCATCAATAGTATAGCACGTATCAGTACTTCATTCCTTTTTATGGCTGAATAACATTCCATTGTGTGCATGTACAACCCTTTGTTTATCAATTTCTCAATTAATATTGGTATTTGGATTGTTTCAATTTTGTAACTATGATGAATGCTGCTGCTATAAACATTAGTGTAAAAGTTTATGTGTGATTCTATAATTATTTCGCTTTAGTATATATACCCAGAGGTGGAATTGCTGGGTCATATAACAATTCTATGCTTAACTTTTTGAGGAACCGTCAGACTTTTCCAAAGCAGCTGCACCATTTTATATCCCCACCAGCAATATATGAGGGTTTCATTTCTCCACTGATAGTTTGATTCTAGTCATCCTAATGGGTATGAAACAGTATGCCATTGTAATTTTGGTTTGTATTTTCCTGATGACTGATGATATTGAGTTTCTTTTATGTTCTCATCGGCCATTTGTATACCTTCTGGAGAAATGTTTGTCCAAGTCTTTTGCCTATTTTTATTTATTTATTTATTTATTTTAAATTCTAAGGTTTATTTGTTTTTGAGAGAAAGAGTGTACAAAGGTGGGGGGGAGGGGCAGAGAGAGAGGGAGACACAGAATCGGAAGCAGGCTCCAGGCTCTGAGCTGTCAGCACAGAGCCCAATGTAGGGCTCAAACCCACAAACCGTGAAATCATGATCTGGGCCGGACTTGGACAATTAACCAACTGCACCACCCAGGTGCCCTGACGTTAGCTCATTTTTAAATTCGGTTATTCATGCTTTTATTGTTGAGTCAGAAGAGTTGCTTACATATTCTATGTGCAAGTCCTTTATCAGATACATGATTTGCAAATTTTTTCCCCATTCTATGGGCTGCCTCTTTGTTTTCTTGATCGTGTCCTTTGGAACACAAATCTTCAAAATCTCCACAAAGCACAAGAGTTTCTTAATTTTGCTGGAGTCCAGTTTGTCTAAATTTCATTTTATTTCTTGTACTTTGGGCGCCATGTCTGAGGAAACCTTGTTCTTTCTTCACTTGTCTTAAGCTGGGTGCATTGCCCAGAAGATGGGTCTGCCTATCCGCCTTGTTGTGGCAGTGAACCGCAATGACATCATCCACAGGACTGTCCAGCAGGGCGACTTCTCTCTGTCTGAGGCCGTTGAACAGACCTTGGCATCAGCTATGGACATTCAGGTAGGACCTGTGGGAAAGTATGCAGGTCTGGCCCAGCTGTTGATTGGATGGGAATGGACAAGGACTGAGATCACTGTGATCCCTGGCACCCTGCCTTTCCAGGTGCCCTACAACATGGAGAGAATCTTCTGGCTGCTCTCTGGCTCTGACAGCCAGGTGACAAGAGCCCTCATGGAGCAGTTTGAAAGGACCCATAGAGTGAGTCTACCCAAGGAACTGCACAGCAAGGTCAGTCCCCAGTCACGCACCACGGACAAAGCAAAGGGTGCAGCCATGAAACCCAATGTGGGCTTGAAAATCATGTCTAAGGCAAAAGGACACCTGTTTCTTGAGCATCTGCTATGAGTGTGGCCCTTTGGCAGTCTCTTTCTATGGACGGATTTATTGAATGAGGAGAGGCAGTAGAGAGCATTGGTTCAGAGTCAGATGGGGCCTGGCTCCAAGCCAGCTGTGAAAGCTTGGGCCAGGTTATTAAACTCTGTGCCTCACTTTCCTCATCTGTATAGTAGGGCTAAGGAGAATGCCTATCACAGCATTGTTGATGATTTAAGTCAATTAATGCCCACGAAGCACTTTGTATACTGCCTGGAAACATAGGGCTTGATACATTAACTATTATTTTTTAAATTTATTATTGATTGTCAGCCACTTGGCCCATCCAGTATGGACAGAGACCATTGTCCTCTTGAGCTTTTTTTCTTAAGGAATGGAGAAATTTTATTTCTTCAGAGTGGTAAGAATCTGGTTGGGAAGGATTGTTCTTATTTTAATGCAGCCTAGTGATGATCCACTTACTTTACATCAAGAGAAAGAATTTCATATGTTGATGGTGCCTTTAATTTTCTCCCACCAAGTCATCCAGACAGTGTATATATCCAGTGACTAGGTCCTCACTAGCCTACATCAGCTCTAATCATTACCAAGTTCTTTGTGTTGAGCCAGAATCTCCTTCCTCTAGCTTGTGCACTGGGGAGCGTCTGTTTCCCATACTTGAAGAGAATCTTCGTTTCTCTGCTGGGATATTGCGGTTCCTTCAACTATCCCTTCCGTGACCTAATTCTGCATAGTCAAAGTCAGTCTTAAAGGCTTGTTCCCAGAACTGGATAGAATTCTCTGGGTTTAGGCATCCATGCAGACCGGAATCTTCATTTGGGCTGCCAGAGCAAAGTACTGGAGACTGGGTGGGACTTCTAAACAACAGACATTTCTCTCTCACAGTTCCGGATGCCAGAAGTCTGAGACCAGGGTGCCAGCATGGTTGGGTTCTGGTGAGAGCAACTTTGGTAGAAGTGGCACACTGCCAGGTCTTGTCGTATCTTCACATGGTGGCAAGACATTTAGCTAGCTCCCCGGCCTCTTCTTATAAAGGCACTAATTCCACTCATGAGGGCTTCACCCTCATGACCTCGTTACCTCCCAAAGTCCCACCTCCAAGGACCATAACGTTGGGATTCAGTTTTCAACATATGAATTTTGGGGAAGGGACATAAACATTCAGACCATAGTACAACCAAAGAGCAACTTACTGGTTAATGGCTTGTGTTGGTAGCCCCATTTCTTCTCCTCATGTAAATGAGGTGCTCCATGAAAACAGACGCCAGATCCCACGTGTCTTCCTTCTCCTCCTGGCTGTACAATGTACAGAACGTTGCATCTGCTGGAACAGCATTCATTCATTCATTCATTCGTTCAACATATCTACTGTACGTGGGGAATTGTGGTACGTACTGGAGCTACAAAGATAAAGAAAACACATCCTCTGTCTCCCTGTGAACCCTAATGGGACAGCAGCTGAACAAATGATTTATTACACCCTGGTCACTGTTGCAGTCAAGTACATGCAAGGTGTTGGCACCCCAATAGCTTGCAATACATTTTCAGGGAATGATCAGCTCAACCATCCACACTGAGGGGGCAGTGAGAAGGGAGTCTTCTTCTGTCTGTGAGTGGAAGGGGGAGGCTTCCTGGAGGAGGTGCTACCAGAGATGGGTGGAAACTGACTCAAAGGTGTGTCTTGCACCCACGGAAAGGGATGCACCAATGACAAACACCAGGATTGTTTGATTACCCTTAACCTTCTGTGTTTTGTTGGTTTGTTGAACAAGAGGATATACTAATTTGCTGATTCATGAGTTAATCCTCACTAAATTTACTGACTTGAAACTCAAACAGTCCTTCCCCCAAGCTGAGTGAATCAACTGGAAGCCGAGAAGCGGGGGAAACCAGCTTCTCTCTGAGCTGAAGACTTCGTCTGAGTCTCTGGTGTTGTCTGGCTATCTTTTGTAGTGAGTTTTTGGTCACTTTCCCTGGGTTCCCCCCAACCCTGATTCTCGCCCCTCTGACCCTGGGCCCGATCAGCTTTCAGAGACAGTGACATCTGAGTCAGTGTCGGATGAGTCCATCACCCGGACCATGGCTCGCTGTTGGGAAGAGAACCGGTACCTGCTCTGCCCTCACTCAGCCGTGGCCGTGAGTTACCATTACCAGCAGACAGAGCGGCAGCAGCCCAGGTACGGGCCATGCATGGGCGCCTGGGTCACTGGGGTACTCTGGCTTTCAGGGGCCCTCCTTTCCCCAAGCAGAGGAGATGGGAGTCTGAACAAATGGCTTGGCTGAGCGTGACTGGTGCTGTGTGGAACTGTGCCCCAAGAACGGTGATCCCAGAAGAGGGTGTGTGATGTATTCCAGGGACAGCCCTGTGACAGGTGGTGGTTGAGTGGGGACTCTAACAAAGGAGAACAGTTTCCCTAGCAGCGTCATTGTAGAAATAAGTTCAAGGTACCAAATGCCTGTCTCTGTTTCTTTCTTTCTCCCTTGGTCCTCCTTCTCTCCCTCTTTGCCTTCTTCCCTTCTGCGTCCCTCTGTTCTCCCATCCGCCCTCCTGTTCCCACCTGCTCCACCCTACAGCCTTCCCCGGTGCTGTCTGGCCCCTGCCTCTGCAGCCAAGTTCCCAGAAGCTGTGCTGGCGGCTGGGCTGATGCCAGAGACCCCTGCGGAGATCCTAGCCCTGGAGAGCAAGGGGACACGCTGCACGCCTATGCGGAAGGGTGATGACTGGACGCTGATGCTTCGGAACACCATTGAGGACCTAAGCTCGAAGCAGAGAGGTCACTTCCTGAATGCTCCAGAATAGCCAGGCTAGATCTGGCTTCCTTCAGGCTCCAGACCCCAGGGAGGCACGCCCTCTAAACTGCTTTGCATACCTTCTCATCAAGAATTGGTGTAGGAGATTCTCAGGAGGTTGCCCAGCATGGTCTGGGGACCAGCTGGCTTTGCTCTGTTTTGTAGCTGCTCTATGTTCTTACCATGGTGGCGATGTGCCTACTTACTGGAGATGCTGGCCGTGGGGGCATGTGTGGACGGGGTGTTCCAGATGGTGTGGGAGCACCACTGCTGCAGCATCCCTGCGATTGCCTGTCTGCCCGCTAACTGTGCCGTGGTTCTCAAAGTGTGGCCCTTGGGTCCCCTCAAAATGCACACTTCTGGCCCCTACCCCAAACTTTTGCAGGGAAATCTCTGGGTGTGGGCTGGACATCTGCGGTTCTTACAAATTCCCTGAGTAAGTCTTCTGTGCATTCTAATTTGGGAAGCCCTGGCTGGGGAGGTTAAGTTGATATGTGATTTCTTATTTATCAGTTGTAGGGTGTACTTTGTCTTCACCAGGGCATGTTCTATTGCTTCTACTGTTTTCACGATCTAGCCCTGCACTTTCGGACTCAGTAGCTACCAGCCATATGGACGCTGGGCACTTGAAATGTGACTTACATGACTAACACACTGAATTTTTCATTTCTTAAAATTGTAATTAATTTACAATTAAATGTCTTTATTTCTTACATTACCTGATTCAGCCATTAAAAACTTTCAAGGGGCGCCTGGGTGGCTCAGTTGATTAAGCGTCCAACTTTGGCTCAGGTCATGATCTCAAAGTTCATGAGTTCGAGCCCCAGGTCAGGCTCTGTGCTGGCAGCTCAGACCCTGGAGCTTGCTTCAGATTCTGTGTCTCCCTCTCTCACTGCCCCAACCCACTTGCACTCTGTCTCTGTCTCTCTCAAAAATAAATAAACATTAAAAAA
>NC_043703.1:127493377-127503791 GCF_006229205.1 Suricata suricatta
CTCTGAGAGGTCACCACATCTGGAAGAAGGGACCCAGAATAAAGCCACTGGACACAGCACAAATAGATGTGAAACATGAACTGCAAGATAGTCTGGTCACAGGGCATCTTGGGGGTTAGTGGAGAAGCAGGACAAATGTGAGGGGAAATTTGGAGAAGCACCCACCCTGTAAGCGTACACATAGCCCAGCTGTCCTGACACACATACATCTACACACCTACACACACACACACATACACTGACACCAAAGTTAGAATCGGTTGAAGATGTCCTTTCTGAGTCAACCACTCACTGGCCGCGTGATCACAAGCAAGGCATTTCACCGCTGTGAGCCTCAGTTTCCGCATCTGCCAATTACAGTACTTCCCCTGCTGGTTTGTTTTGAGTATTACATGAAACAATGTACTTCGGAGCACTGGGTAAATGCTAAAATGCTGCGCAAAAGGTTCTTCCTATTAACACAAATATAGCCTGCATTGAACAGTTTAGTACTTTTAAGCCATATTGTGTTTTTTACTAATTGCTTTGCAAATTAGTCTTATCTTGCCAGTGAGGTTGCCTCGTCCTCCAGGACCGAGTTCTCCTGTGGCCCCACCGTGCTGGCAAAGCTCTGGGCACATGCAAAGCCAGAGCTGCCTCACCCAGCCGATGTGCCCGGCGCCAGGCTCTGCGAGGGTCTTTTGGGGGCTGAACGACATGGATGGTCAGCTCTGCTAGCTGTTAACAAACCTCACTGATCCACACAGGGATGAGAGAGTGATGGGTTGATTCCTTTTCTTGAGCACCAATGACCAGCTGAGCCCTTTGTGAAGCCAATGTGTTTTCCAGACATTGACTCCTTTAATTCTCACCAGGACTGTATGAGAAAGTATGATTAGGATCTCCATTTTAGAGATGACAAAAGGGTGCTCAGAGAGGTTAAGTAACTTGCTGAAGGTCCCCCGTCAGTGAGTGGTGGAGCAGAGATGTGAGGGTCTGTGAGCTTAAACATCGTGCTAGGAGAGGCACTTTGGGCCAGATGGCCTCCAGATTCTCTTGAAATCAGAGTCTGCAGTCATCTGAAGGTTAATGGGGACATGGTCGTGTCTGAGGAGAAGAGGGCCAGATGCTCAGGGGAAGGGGCAGGGAGCCAGAACCTTTGTAGGGGGCTTGCCTCTGACTCGGGTTCCCTCTTGAGCTGGGTTCCTCCCTGGGGAAGGCTGGGAGCAAGTGTCTGCTAAGTGGGGTTGGTGTCGTCGTGGGAAGAGAGCGGCATGGCCAAAGTTCTGAGGGGGTTTCAGCTGCTGGCTGGGAGGCCCCGCCTGAGGGGCCCCACTGGGAAGACTGCATGGATCTGGGGAGACTCTGTGGCATTTTCTGTGTCCCCAAATGAACAAAGCATGAGCAACGCAAGGAGCACTGGACCATTAGCGTCCTGGAAGAGGAGAGGGGTGACTTCTAGCTGTCCTGCTCAAGAAAACTTCACTTTATAAAAGGTCTATCAGTTTATCCATCCACAACCTACCAGGTGCTGGGCCCTGTGTTGGGTTCCAAGGGAGAGAGAAAGAATAGAAAAAGATGGGGCTGGGGTTGACTTATGTAGCAGGATACAAGTTTGGACAACACTCAGGGCCTGCCCCAAGGCTGTGAGTGACTGGCTCCTGGAGACGGAAGTCCCAGCAGCCCTCTCCAGGCCCAGTTTTTCTGGTCCAGCTCCAGCACTGAGCCCGGGGCTGCAGTGATTGGTTTAGGGGCCCACTCCCTGAATACTTGAGTATGCCTTCAAGACTGCTGTCCAATACTCCGTGATCCAAGACCTAGCCCCCAAACCCAGCCTTCCTGCGTGTGAGTGGCTGAATGGAACAGATCTGGCAGGAAGGCTACGGGGCCCACCAGAGGAAGGAAGGCAGCAGGACAGAGACTGTGGGGGAGAAGGAGGCGGGGCTGGGTTTCCAGGGCCTGCTAGATACCTAGATCCTTCTAGATTCAGCACTATTTCCTTCTCCTCCTCAATAGTTTGGGCGTCACAAAGATCTTTTATAAGAAGGCGAAAACGACTTCCTTCCCTCTGAATGAATGCTCAGGGGCTGAGTAACCAAGGCAAAAATCCCGTAACAGATATAAAACTGAGAACCCAGGCAAGGCTCTGGGTCCTTTGGGCCAGGGAGAAGCCACTAGAGCTTTTCCCCAGTTTGGCCGCTAGAGGGACCCACGGAGTTTCACCTGCCTCCTTCCCGTCCCCCCCCCCCACCCCGCCACCCCAACTTCTCAATCGCCTGTATCACTGTTTTCCTTCCAGGAACCCTTATCTAAGCCTCATCCCCAAGCAGAGACATCGTTTGCTTGTAGAATGGATTCCGTTTACTCTCCAGGGATCAGAAGGGTCCAAGCCCAGCTCTGTGCAATGCTGCTGCCAACAAAGGTCACATTCGCCCCCTTTCCCGGAACCTCTGGGAACTCCCTCCAAATTTTTCAAGCCCTGGATGAGGGAGCTAGTGATTCACATGGCCAGCAGAGGGCAGCAGAACACCCCCCAGACCTTCTCCCTCCGAAGGCGACTGACCCCAGCCCCACCCCCGCCCCCTACAGGCATGCGTGTCTGACTTTGTTCTCCAGGAATTAGAATCCCTGAAGGTCGGGGTGGGAGCAGGGGAGATACAAATTTTTTTGTAGTTCATTCTCAAATTTAATATTGGGACCTCCCTCCTTTAAAAGTAATGTACGTGTGTGTAGCTATCATTGATGCTTCCAGTGTTGTCTTAAGTAGTTTTTGTTTTGTAATAATGCTACTCAAACATGTACAAACATAAAACCACCTGTGAACTCCTTATACTGATAACTCCCATACAAAGATAAACAGAAATAAAAATTCAAATTAAATGAGAACAAAAATACAAACAATCAGAGTTCAAAGTAATCTCATTAATGTATGTGATACTCACATGCTGCACTCAAATCCCTGGTGCCAGGTAACCGTGGCACTGAACTTCTCAGGCATGATTCTTCTTGTCTACTGAGCGTATCTATCTTCTGTGTGTGTCACTACTTTTTGTTTCTGACCACAGGGAAACATCCCAAACGCAGTACATTGTGATGTCATATGGACTTTGCTGGGGACCAACTCACCATGTATTTGTCACATGGTCTACTCTTCCTTGTTGCCTTGGGACAATTGAGCCAGTATTGTTGCTCGTGATTGTAAATACAAACATAAATGCAGACACTGGAATGATACAGAAGACTTAATTTTAAGGTGGCCGAACAGATGATCCAGAAAGTGTTCTCTTAAAAAACTTATGAAATCACATACAAAAAACCCCCACACCATTGATCGAAAATTCTTAAATACCAAGAATGGGTGTTCAGAACCCTGTGTGACAAACGCCATCTCCCCCAACCCTCTTTTTGCAACTAAGCACAGAAACTCAGAGAAGAGAGCTGGCTTAGCCAAGGTCAGGGAGCCAGTCAGGGCCTTGTGAGCGTCGGGACTGTCTTACTTTGCACAGCACTACCTCCTGTGAACACACTCCAGCCGCCCCTTCCGGACTCGGCCTGGGAAAGGAGTCCTGGGGGTTCTCTTAGGGATTAGTCATTGCAGTTGGGGTAGATCCCTGCGGGTTTCAAGCAGCCATCTTTAGACATTTAGAGTAGGAAAGAACAGCCACTGCCGCATATGAGAAAAATTTGTTTAAAGCCCTTCCAGATTCTGGGGTCTGAAAGGAAGGCCCAGTCTGCACCTTTCTGTGTGCTCTCATTTTCTGTATGTGTGTGTGTGTGTGTGTGTGTGTGTGTGTGTGTGTATAATAAGCATATATATAATAAATCTTTTAGGAATTGAAGTCTTATTGGGTTCTTTTTTCAAGGCCTACGGAAAATAGGCCATCTCTGCCCCAATTGCAGAGACAGGTTTTGAATTTGAGGTCTAATAACTCCCAGAGTCCATGGATAGAAGTTGAGGGTTTTGCGAACCCGAACGGGAGGCGACTACAGGTTTATTTTCCCGAGCCTGTGACCGAAAACCGACGAACACTAGCTGAACTCAGGACTGTGCCAGAGCTAGAAGTCAGCCCTCATCCCATGACCTCACAGCAACGGTACGTATCATGAAATATGCTTAACACTCATCACCACTTTGAAATAATATTAACTCTGAAGCTATATTATGTTATTTAATTAGCAGTAAAGCACATAGTGTTTCTATATTACAAGTATTTTTTAAAAGTAACGGTCTTTCAATATAATCCGATTCCTTTCTTATCACATGTACTTTCTTTAGTGCATTTGAAAACATTATTCTAGGCTCTCAAGGGAGTGCACACACTGGTAAAGTACCCTTCAGTGGGAGAAACAAATCTGTAAGGAGGTACATCAGCTATAAACTGGGGCGCCTGGGTGGCTCAGTTGGTTAAGCGTCTGACTCTTGATTTCGGCTCAGGGAGTGATCTCACCGTTCATAGCTTCAAGTCCCACATTGCTGTTAGCCTGTTAGCGTGGAACCTGCTTGGGATTCTCTTTCTGTCTCCTTCTCTCTCTGCCCCTCCCCTGCTCTAGTTCTCTCTCTCTCTCTCTCTTTCTAAAAAAAAAAAAAAGGCAAAATAAAACCAGAAGAACACCCCCCTATAGCCTGGGTTCAGCATATACATTATCTCTAAATCTTGCAACACTGAAGTGTACAGTATGATCTCCCTCTTATACACGAGGAAACTGAGGCTCAGAGAGGTGCCTAATATCACATACTCCACAAAACAATAAATACATCAAGTACTATGCTAGAAATATGGACAGAATGAGGCTAGCACTGTGTCTGGCTTTGCTCACTACCGGATTTCCCATGCCTGGCACCTCTGGATGTTCAGTCAGTGTTGAATAATTGGATGAGAAGACATCCACTAGCCTGGCTGGAGGGCTGGCAGGGGTGGGATAGGAAATCCTTCAGAAGAAAAGCAAAGGTTGGGATGAGCCCTGCATCTTGGGGAAATCACAGTGTTCCATTCCCCATGCCAGTTTCAGAAAGGGCCTGTCGCCTAGCTTTGACCCACATGATGCAAGGGAAAACTCATCCACCATTGATTCTGCTTCTTGACATTGGAACAAGAGGCAAGGATGCTTGGAGCCACTGCAGCCACTTTGTCCCCATGAGGATGGCAAGCTGGAACAAGGCCCTCGGCTCTCAGCAATTCTGTGAACTCTGAACTGGGCGGCCTGCAACTTCCTACCTTTGGGCTTCTACTTAGGGGAGATAACAGGGTAGTTATATAGAAATCTGTGTTAGCTGAGTTTTCTGTACCTTGTGGCTAAAGGCATCCAAGCAATTGAGTGTGTATGAAGAGAGAGGCAGGGGCTACGTCAGGAATGACTTCCATGCTCTTCTTTTTTTTAGTTGTTTTACTGTTTTATTTATTTTTGAGAGAGAGACAAAGAGAGAGAGAGAGAGAGCATGAGTTGGGGAAGGGCAGAAAAAGAGAGGGAGACACAGAATCTGAAGCAGGCTCCAGGCTCTGAGCTGTCAGCACAGAACCTGACTTGGGGCTCGAACTCGGGAACAACAAGCTCATGACCTAGGCTGAAGGTTGGATGCTCAACAAACTGAGCCATCCAGGGGCCCCACTTCCATGCTTTTCTAAGGAGCTTCTGGCTTATCCCTAGAGGCGATGATGTGGGTGGTGAGGATCAGGGATTAAATGCTTGGAGGAAGGGACTGAGATGGTGTGATTTATACTCTAGAAAGAATACTTTGGAGGCAATGTCGAGAACGGGATAGTGGAAAATGGTTAATAAATAAAATGGTAAAATAGTCCAAACATGGCAAATAAGCATCTTGGCTGGGGGCCTTATTCTGCTCTCAGCTTGATGAAAAGGAGAAGTGAAGTAAGTAAGTGTGTTCAAATTAGAACTTTGTCCTAGATCTCGACTTCCAGAAGACCCCAATCTCACAGACCTCACAGAGGTCTGCTGCAGGGGATGACGCTCAGGATGGTGACACTTGTCACACCAGCAAGGCTGTGAGCATTACCAAAGAAAGGACTGGTCTTCAAGGTACCATTTTGGTTTCAGGAATCTTCCTGTCTAGTGGACACTATTCTTTGAAAACGGAGAACCTTTCTGACTTAAGTGGTTACTCCCAGTGAACCAGAATACCTCCTTTTTTTTCCTAGATGAAAGAAAGCTTGCTCTGCTTGGGTATGTGGGTCTGGTTCAAGGCCTGTCCTGGGGACAGAGGTGGTGCTTGTGGTGGACAAGGACAGCCTTTTTGTCTGAATAGTGGCATTGGCCTCATGCCAGGTCCTCTGTTTTCCTTCCTGGTCCCCACACCCTTAGACTCTGACAATCTCCCACTGGGCTGCATCTTTACTTGCACAGAGTTGGGGACAAGACTCTTCAGAATAAAATATATTGCTCTCAGTCTCAGGGGTGGTGCTTGTGGCCAGCTGAACACTCCGTATTTATAAAGCTCCTACTGTGTGCTTGGTATCATGCATGAAGAGGCATCCTGAGGTCCCACTCTCTAGTAGTTGCCAGAGACCTATGTGCACTCACACACTCACACTCACATACACACACCTGCACACACGCACAAATGCACATGTACGCACACAAACATGAAATGGTGGGAGTAGTAGGTAGTTTGCTGGGGTGGTTCTGAGAAGGGGGAAGTCACTGGTTCTGGGTTGGACAGCTCATGAAAACTTTCTAGAGGAAGTGAGTCAAGCATCTTGTGAAAGGGTGGTCAGATTTAGCTAATGATTTATTAGCCATTGTGGACTGAATTGTATTCCTCCAAATACTCCTATGTTGAAGCCCTAAACCCCAGTACTAGAGAATGTAATTGTATTTGGAGATAGGGTCTTTAAAGAGCTAATTCACTTAACATGGGGTCTTTAGGCTGAGCCCTAATCCAATATGACTGGTGTCTTTATAAAAAGAGATGAGGACAGACACGTACAGAGGGGAGACGATGTGAAGACACAGGGAGAAGCCAGTCATCTTCGAGCCAAGGAGACAGACCCTGTAAGCCAGGCATGGTTTTAGGCACAGGGATATGACAGATAAGATGCCTGTTCCTCGGGAGCCTTCATGATGAGGAAGCAGGGAGCAGGCAAACGAGAAATTAATAAATAAGCCAGGTAAGACTGTGATGCAGCTGGGAAGGAAGCAGGGAGCAGGCAAACGAGAAATTAATAAATAAGCCAGGTAAGACTGTGATGCAGCTGGGAAGGAGAGAAAGCCGAGGGTGAAGATGTGGCAGAGATGGGGGAAGGGCAGGGCCAGCTCTAGGTGGGGCGGTCGAGGGAGAGTCACTGGGGAGCTGCCACCCCAGAGATGACAACTAGGAAGTCAAGCTCAAGAACATTCTTGGGGGAGGGGTGCCTGGATGGCTCAGTTAACTGTAAGCATCCGACTCGTCACTTCAGCTCAGGTCATGAGCTCATAGTTGGTGAGTTTGAGGTCCATGTTGGGCTCTGCGTTGACAGTGCAGAACCTGCTTGGGAGTCTATCTCTCTCTCTCTCTCTCTCTCTCTCTCTCTCTCTCTCTCTCTCTCTGCCCCTCCCCTGCTCGCTCGCTCTCTTCTTGAAAAAAAAAATTCTAGGGGGAAGTCTCAAGCCAGAGCAGAGGCTTGGAGGTAGGGTGTGCTTGGGTGTTTGAGAATCCCCAAGGAGGCGACTGTGAGTGGGTCCAGTGTGCGAGGTCACAGTGGGATGGGATGAGCTCCCTAAGCCTGGCAGGGACCCCATCACACAGACCCTTGAGGGATCCAAGAGGCTTGGGACAAAATGGTTTAACTTGCATGTTTAAAAGATCAGTCTATACCATATGATCTAGTAATTCTACTTCTGGGCGTATACATTAAACAACCGAAAGCAGAGAATTGACCAGATACTTGGACACCCACATTCATAGCAGCATTATTCACAAAAGCCAAAAGGCAGAAGCAACCCAAGGGTCCAAATACAGAAGAATGGGTAAATAAAATGCGATATATCCTTACATTGGAATATTATTCAGCCTTAAAAAGGAAGGAAATTCTGACACATGCTACAACATGCGTGAACCTTGAAGACATGATACTAAGTGAAAGAGCCAGACACAAAAGGACAACTATCATATGATTCTACTTCCATGAAGCACCCAGAATAGGCAAATTCATAAACAGTAAGGAGAATGGTGGCAGGGGGTGGGGGGAGAGGGGGAATGGTAGTTAGTGTTTAATGGGTACAGAATTTCAGTTTGGGAGGATGGAAATGTTCTGGAGATGGATGGCAGTGATGGTGGTTCGATATTATAAATGTACTTAATGCAACTGAATCGGACACGTAAAAATGGTTCAAGTCGTAAATTTCGTGTTCTGTGTATTTTACCACAATTAAAAAAATAAAAGATCAGTCTACTTGCAGCTCAGGCAGGAGGTGAGGTTCAGACAAAACAAAACAAAACAAAAATGAGGACAGGCTGAGCCGTTTCTCCATTGCTCTGGGCCTATAGGGCTGGCTCCAGATTTTCCATTCAAGAACTTCCCCAGTGCCCAGCATGTTGAGCCTGCCGCAGAAGCCGTGACTTCACACACTTGGTCCAAAGCTCCTCGCTTGGGAATCACACTGCAGACTTGGCATCTGGCTGCTATCTGGTTGCAAGGCGGGGAGGCTGTGGAGTGGAGGCCTGGGGGCTCCGGACCCTTGCAGCCTCCCCAGAGCCAAGCGGCCTCATGATCTGCACCAGACAGCCTCAGCAGGCTCTTTCCTGAGGCCAGCCCGTGGTGCTGCCCGGGCAGGCCCGCACGGGGGAATCACCCTGCCTTGGAAAAAAAAAAAAGGGGGGAGAGAGGGAGAACAGCAGCACCATTAAAATCTTAGTGCATGAATAATTACATTTAAAAAATCCCCACTTTTTTTTTTTTTACATCAAAAGGAATTCTGTAATCAGAGGTTTAATTTGCAGATTTAGTGGCATTTGGCAGGTTAAAAGTAGGTGCTGTGAAGTGAGTAAGCGTGGGATTTGGGGCTGGAAGCAAAGAATGGGGGAATCTGCTCCGCAAGAAATCCTGGCTTTGAGCTGCCTCCGAGCTTTGCGCCCCACTTCCTCTGCCCACAGCCACACTCAGCCCAGGCTACCTCTGGGGGATGGGGGGAGGTGGGAAATGGGGGAGGGGAGAGGGAGAAGAAGAATCAAGCCCTCCAGCCCCATGTCCTCGCTTCCTCCTTCTCCTTCAAAATAGCTTTATTGTGGGTTTTTTTTTTTCTGATTATTTTCTCATTGCAAAAGAAAAAAAAATCTGAAAATATGGAAAAGCAAAAAAAGAAAACAAAGATCACCTGTAGTTTCAGTGCCCGAAGGTAAGAATGCCTCTTCCTCGTCTCTAAAATGATGTGGATAAAACCCTTTTATCAAGTGGCTTGGGCTTTACAGATGTGCAGGTTTATCATTCCCGCCCCTCTCTCTCCATGTCTCCCTCTCTCTCTCTCCTCTGGGAGTCTCCCTCTCTTTCCTTCTCCGTGAGAAACAAAACAAAACAAAACAAAACAAAACAAAACAAAACAGGAGTTTTGACATCTGAAGTTCAGGAAGGGAGATTTGGGCCCCAGAACCTTTCCAAAGCAGGGCAATTCTGCTTGGGGAGGGGTGGCGTGGGGGAGGGGTAAGAGAGTAAGGCTGCCGACCTGTGGAAGGGAAGGAAAAGAAGCAGGAGTGGGCAGTGTTTGTCCCCCATATCAACTGTATGTGGACTCACCCCAGAAGGGGGGACATTGGGTGAGGTGACTGTCATCAGCTGAAACAATTTTACACAAGTAGGGCTCAGTGCTGCTTGCAGCAAACCCTAATAGCTAGGGAGGTGGCTGTATGCCCTTCACTTCTGAAAGGTGTTAGCGGGTGGGGGTAGAGAGAGAGACAGAAACAGAGACAGAGAGGCTGAGAAAGAGAGACAGGATTGCTCTAGTTCGCTGAGGCAAAAATCTAAAACCAGCACCAGCCGGCTGCTCCCGGAGAAACTGCCAGTTGCCAGGCAGTTTCAAGATGCATGGGGTTGTAAAAGCAACTTCATTTAAACATAACCACCCCCACCACCAAAAAAAGGAGAGGAAAAAAAAAAAGTAAAGAAAATAATAAGGGAAAAACCCAAGACACATTTCCTATGGGAAAAAAAAAACCAGCATGTAATTTCTTTCCTTGATGGAATGTATTAAATAAGCAAACACCTCAACAAGGAAAACAAGTACTACAATGTAAAAATATTAAGAAAAGAAAACCCTCTCACATGCATACATGAAAGATGGCACACAAAGAACTCACATCTTTTCAAGCTTCAATAGTAAATATTCTGCTACTATATATTAAATACTGCATGGTTTGCCCAAGCTAAGATGAAACCACATCATGAATCAATTAGCATTTTGCATTTTCTTTCATTATCTACTCAAAGTCATGTCTACTGCACCTCTA
>NC_043703.1:127503891-127569860 GCF_006229205.1 Suricata suricatta
TAAGGAAAGGTGTTAAGCAGGCTGTGTTGTAGCTTATGAACAAGTAATATATTGTATCATTTATCTTGAATGTGTCATAGATAAGCTGCTATATAATGATTGCCACTTCAGATAGCTGTGAAATTAGGTGATTAACTAGTTGTTACTTAACCTTCTAATTTCTGTATAAGTCTAATTACATGAAACAGAAGTTGGTGTTTTGATTTTTTACTTTGCTTTTCTGTTTGGAGTGTCATTGTAACTACTGTCTTGTAAATGATGGAAAATAATTGCTTATGTTAAAAAATATGAAACTTTATAAAGTAAAAAAATAAAATAAAATAAAATTTCAAAAAAAAAAAGATGCATGGGGTTGGGGGAGGCGCCTGGGTGGCTCAGTCGGTTAATTGTCAGACTTCAGCTCAGGTCATGCTCTCACAGTTCATGAGTTCAAGCCCCATGTAGGGCTCTGCGCTGACAATTGCAGAGACTGCTTGCGGTTCTCTGTCTTCCTCTCTCTTTCTGCCCTCCCACTGCTCGCTTTCTCTCTCTCTCTCAAAATAAATAAATAAACATTTAAAAAAAGATGCTTCTGTGAAGACAACTGTAGGAAAGAGACAAGAGTTGGGCTATCCTGCAGCTCACTGAGACAGGACCAAAGCCATGAGAAGGTCTGGCAGTTTGGGGGAAACAAGATAGGTGCTTTCAGGAGACGGAAAGCAAAAATGCAAAGTGGGAACAAAGAGCAAGACTTTCCTAAGGGTGGCCGAAGGCTGGCCCCAGCACCCCTCTGTCAGCATTCGTGGGTAGAATCTTTCTTATGACAGACTCTGCATGTATCTGGCAAATATTAATGGCTACCACTCATTTAGCGTGACTGTCTTGTCCCCCAAGAAACTGAGGTTCTGCTTTTGTGCCGGAGCCAGAAAATGAAGACTAAGAGAGGTTGAGGATGTTTCCCAGGCTCACAGGTAGGGAATGGCAGAAAGTGGGTTCAAACCCAGGGGCTCTGACTCCAAAGCTCTACACATAACTACTGGCTCTTGTGACCATGTTTCTCCAATGTACACCATCGTGAGATACTTTTAAAAAGTATAGTGGATTAAAAGGACACCAAGGTGATTAAACTCATGTGCTTGGACCACAACAGATGGAAAGAACATGGTCTTACAGATTAATTGTAGCAAGATATTACCAAGAAATTATCGCAAGAGATTATATTTTTAATTTAGAATAGAACTGCCAAATTCTACACATTAAACCAACTTAATTTCATTAGTAGTTAAATAGATCAAGATTTTAAATACTTATATTTTACACATTTTTACAAAGTATGACTCTCTCAAAAATTATTTCAATTGGAAGAATTCTTTTTGAATTATTTAAAAACCAACTTTTCATTTAATATTGGGAGCAAGGGGCTAGTTAGAGTCTTCCTTACAAGGTTTAACGTCAAGTTTATTTACATATTCTGTTTCAGTCACCAGTAAAATGTAGCAAAGGAGAAAAGAGCAACTTCCCATTTTGTACTGTTTGAGCTGTATTTTACAGTTATTATTGTTGGCCGTTGATGTATTCATTTGGAACAGCTCTTCTCCTAACTTTTAACAAACTCTTCACGTGGAGGCTGCCTAATTGTGTGGCTCTACGATTCAAACCTGGCTTGGGAGCATGTGATTCTGCTTTTTATTAGAACTTCCTTCTTCTGGATCCACAAAGATGATATGAGGCAGTAGCTATGTCTAGGATACAAAAGACTTTGAATCACATCACAAATATGTTGGATCTTATATGTCTGAACGCGTAATGAAGCTGATCGTGATCAGTCAATGGTTAAATACCACACATCAGGAGAAGCTATTAGATGTCACACATGTGTAACTAGGTAACGCTTCCTGCCATTCTTCAATATGCTGCATCATTTTAAGAAAATATCAATGGAATTTATATGAATGTGTCTAGTGTTTTTCTTTTCTTTTTAAAAAAATTTTCAATGTTTCTTTATTTTTGATAGAGAATCAGAGTGTGAGCGGGGGAAGGACAGAGAGAGAGGGAGATGCAGAATCTGAAGCAGGCTCCAGGTTCTGAGCTGTCAGCACAGTGCCCAACGTGGGGCTCAAACTCATGAACTGCAAGATCATGACCAACTGAGCCACCCAGCCACCCCTCTTTTCTTGTTTTAATTGAAATCCAAGTTAGTTAACATATAGCGTAATAATGATTTCAGGAATCGAATTTAGTGATTCATCGCTTACACATAACACCCACCGTGCATCCCAGCAAGTCCCTCCTAAATGCCCATCACCCAGTTAGCCTGTCCCCTAACCCTCATATTTTTCCTAAGTAGATATTTTAAATATTTTCAGGGCAAAAATATGGCTAGTAGAACTTTGACCTTTTCTGGTACAATACCTATTAACACCCCATAGCACACAGGGTGCACCTTAGTCTTCATGATACATTGGTAAAATCATGCTAATTTGATCCAGTGTGCAAAAAAACTAACAAATGCTCTAGATGCCATGCTCTAGTTGCTTGTGCTTTAGACATATATTCCAGAGAGAAACCATAACAGATTCAGAGACGGACTATATTGATAAAGTTTTTAAGGGTCCAGTGGTTTGAGCCCCAGTCAGATTAAGCTCCCAAAGTAAAGACAACTTACTGCACATTTAAACTCCTTTGATGAGAAAGAAGCAAAACACTCAGTAGGCTTCTTTGGGTTTTGGAAGCTACATTGTCTATACTTAGGAATCGCACTGTGATCCATCTATCAGGCATTACAGAAAGCTGCTAGCTTTGCGTGGGGCCCAGCGCAAAAGCAGACCCTATGGTAGGTCTGGACTATAGGACACACAGAGCAGCGCTGCGTCTGGTGGGTACGACCTGGGACATTGCGTGGTGTCAGACATGTCTGTGGTTGAGAACACTGCCAGGTGAAGCTTCCGCTCACCCCAGGAAGAGAGCAACAATGCAACTCTCGGAGTTCCACCACAAGGTAAAGGCATTTGCAGCTGACAACTATCTACCATTATTGCAAAAACAGCTGTTGACAGGTTAGTGGGTTCTTGTTGAAATTTAGCCCCCTACCTAGAGAGTCAAGGAACCATGAGGCCATGATGAGCTGGATGCTGTTGGAGCCACACATCATAGGCTAGGGAGGGAATCAGCAGAAATCTCTCATAAAATGAAAGTGATACATTGGGGATTGGGCTGAAGTGGGTCCATGGGGGACAAGAGAGTGGCACACATGGATGAGTCAGACACCCATATTTGTCACCACGATTGTACTAATACATTTCCCTCAGTTCACACCTCTGGTCTTCGCGTGATCTCGACCTGCTTCCTTACCAATAAAATCCAGATAATCACAGGGAACATTGTGAGATAACAGAGATGGGGGAAATGGAAAAGTTAAAATTACTAAGCAAATTAAAATTAAACACTGTCATAGATGAAGCTCAAGCCAGTGTGTAAAGGTGGGAAGAACTTGCCCTAAGCCCAGGACGAGAAGGCCCTCGGGGACTTTGCAGACTGGGCTCTATGACGCTGGAGGAGTCCTCAGCATCCCTGCAGTGGCCTCGGTGGCGGGGGCTCCCAGCTCTTACTCTGCTGTCTCTAACGCAAGTTTGTCTGGTCTGTTTGCTATAATGGGCACAGGACCAGATTAAGACTTTAAAGACCTTGAATACTGAGAAGACCAGGAAGCCCCCATCCCTACATACAGCTCGTTTTCAATTACTGACGTTAAGGTGGCTCATTTCTAGTTTTGCTGCTGGAAAAATTCTAGTCGAGTTTGTATTCAAATGGAACATTTGTCTCTCCCTCTTCCTATCTGCCTGCTGTTCTAAGCATATGCTTAGCATGCCTTTTGAATAATCACAGCATTGCCTGGGTTTTCACAGAAAGATCCATTTAAAAAGGAAGTTTCATTGTGTCACCTTTTGATCAGATCTAATGTCTGTTTAAACCTCCTTGCCAATAGCTCACCAAACATTTCCCCAATGCTGGCTCAGACACCTTCCATTCTACTTACCATCCACCAAGTGACCCTGGCACATGTTCAGATTATTATTAGAAAGTCTGGTAGTGAGGCCAAATACACCACCTTCTGGCTTCTCACATCGGGTCTCCATCTGCCCTCAGGGCTCTGCTAAACATGTTTAATCCCCCTTCCACTGTCTGCCTCAGCTAAGCCAGGTGCTTGGGTGGGGTTCCTGGAGTCAACCTGTCTCCTCTCTTTCTCTCCAACCTTGACTCCTCAAATAGCCTCCCCAGGGAGTGATAATAATAATAGCCCCAATTAGTTGGAATCACCATATGCCAGGTGCCAAAGTCCCACAGCTAGAGGATCTTCGAGGCAAATGCTAGTTTGTCTGACCCTGAAGTCGGTATTTTTAGCCTCTTCATTATGGTTTTAACCTCCCATCAAGTCTGAAACAGACAAGTGCTGTCTCTTCTGAACAATTGGTATAGGAGAAAAATTTCAAGTATTGCCAGCCTTTAATGTGGATCATTGTCTAGAACCTGAAAAAGGGAATCAAGGAGTGTTCACTCATTAATCAAAGGCCCTGCCCCTGAGTTGGATCTGCTCATGCTTCTCCATATGAGGCGTCTCTTAGCGGTAGGGGCAGAGCTGCAGCTAACTATGGCCTTTGGCAACAGGAAGAGTCACTGGATCTACTGAATGTTCTCTGGATGATCACTGATATCTGTAGTGATCTGTTCATCTGGGTGAGCTTGTCTCCACAAGAAGTTCGTGTCTGAAGTGTCAAAGGCATCTCACTAAAGGCCAAGGCAGGGAGGGGCTTCTGGGTGGCTAGCTTTGGTCCCATGCCAGTGATGTCTGTAAGGACAGTTGGGTAGGCAATTTCATGGGTTCTACTTCCTTAATGTGAGGCAGGCTTTTCTTCTCACAAAGATTTATACCTAGGGAACTCTTCCAACATAGGAAGAGAGATCAAATCACTGAACCAAACTGTGTCCACATCTCTGTAGCTATGAAATTCCTCAGGTCTTTTCCTTTAATGAATCAACTCCTATTTCACTCATATTTATCAAGTCCAAGGTCCCTGAAAGGCACAGTGAACGGCAAGTGGCTGTCACATTTAGTTGAAACCTCAGATCTCCAATGGGCTCAAGGTCTTTCAGTTCCTGTACGCACCAAGCCCAAAAGAGGCTCTTTATTTACAAGACCAGCCGTCAGATTGGGGAGTAAGGAAGGATTCAAAGGACTGGACTTATTCTCTTAGATTTAAAACACCCAACTAAAATCCTCAAACTCTCCTACTGCCAGGACTTCCACAGGGCTGTCTCTGTGATATTCCTAAAACATGTATTAAACTGTGTCACCTCCACAACCCAGAAATCATTGACTTATCTCCACTACTCAGATGTTACCCCATTCATTAATATACCCATCCATTCATCCACTCAAGGTGTATCTGTGCCCATTATGTGCCAGGTATAGTGCCAGATATATATAAAGGTGAATGCCATGGGCCCAGCCCCCAGGGAGCTCAGAGTGTAGCCAAGGAAATGGATAGGAACACAACTACATTCAGAGAGACAGGAGCACAGGCAGCAGTGTGTCCTTAGTGCTTCTTGCTGAAATGCCCTCCCCGGCAGGCATCCCCCCCCCCCCCGCCCCCGCCCCGGCACCCCCCTCCCCAGCCCATACTTGTATCTTGTAAATCCTGTGCTTCCTTCGAATCTAATCTAGACATCTCCCTGGGAGATCTGTGATGTTTCTCTGTGTGTTCCGAATGCTGGAATCTCCTGGAGGGCTGTGTGGGGTGGGGCAGGAGGGCCCATGGCATTTTTACTATGTGTTTCCCGGAGCACCCTGCTGCACACACTCTTAGCACCTAATAGGACAACTCCTCTGGTATCTCTTCACTCAAAACCAGTATGTGTTTTGGTGATGCCTTTCTGGAAGATGAAAACAATGTACGTTTCATTGTTCAGTCCCTGAATGGGATGGGGTTGCTCCCCAAAGTCACATTCAATTACACGCTCTGCAGCTGGTAGGCACTCCGTGACCATGTGGGCTCTGCTGGGATGTTCATCTCCTGCCCTAGTCAGGCCTGCACAAGGCAGGGCTCCCCAAGTTGGGAGCTCCCTAAGAGAGCTGGGGGCTTTGGGAGAGTTTTGCTGCTTGGGCAATGCTCCGCCTCCATCAACTCTAAGCAAGGAATCCGGGCCCAGAAGATAAAATGGTTTTCAGCCTGACAGAACTTGCCGCTTCTCAGATTGGCCAGCGGAGCTTTGGTTTCCGGCCAAGTCCATGGTGGGCTTCCCTGCTTTGATGTGGTTTTGCAAGGAAAACATCCGCAAATGAGCAACAACCAACAGAGTCTCTTTCTCTCTTAGTCCACCTTGAGTTTTGTAAAAAGAAGTGCTAATTAGCTTCTTGGAATTGGTTGAGGCTGGAGGCCACCGCCCCTCTAGAGGAGAGAAGGGTATAGGCTCCGGGGTCTGGATATTGACATAAATGTAGATGAATGTGGGAATCTCCAAACAGTTTCTCAAACATGTGTCATTGGTGGAAAAGGGGAAGAGAGGACCTTTGGAATTAGGGGACCTGGGTCCTGAGTTGCTCAGGCTCTACCTGTTAGTTAGGGCAGACTCTTTTGTATCTGAGCCTTGGTTTTCTCATCTATAAAATGAAGATACCAATCAAAGCATTGCCTTAGTACCAATAGTCTCCAGTGAAACATGCCTGTGAGAGACCTGTGTGATCTGTAAAGCTCTATCCATGTTAAGTATTAACCAGGGAGAAATATCCAACCCCAAAATAAGACAAAAGAATTGTCTGTGAATAGTAGAGGCAGGGACACCTGGGTGGGTCAGTCCGTTGAGCGTCCAGCTTCAGCTCAGGTCATGATCTCATGGTTTGTGGATTCGAGCCCCGTGGCAGCTAGCTCAGAACCTGGAGCCTGTTTCAGATTCTGTGTCTCCCTCTCTCTCTCTGCCCCTCCCCTGCTCGTGCTGTCTCTCTCTGTCTCTCAAAAAAAAAAACTAACTAAAAAAAAAAACAGAAAAATATTTTTTTTAAATAGTAGAGGCAAAACATATTGATCAACTCTTTTTGAAAGGGCTTGAATTGATTTAGATATACTTTGTATCATGATGGCAATAACAATAGAGCCAATAGAAATAGATTTAATATTAAACCATTTAAAACTTGAGGTGCCTGGATGGCTCAGCCAGTTGAGCACCTGACACTTGGTTTCGGTTCAGGTCATGATCTCAAGGTTCGTGGGTTCGAGCCCCATGTTAGGCTCTGCACTGACAGTGTGGAAGCTGTTTAGGATTCTTTCTCTCCTTTGGCCCTCTCTCTTGCTCATTATCTCTCTCAAAAATAAAATAAAAATAATTTTAAAAAACCATTTAAACTTGTCTCTTTTTTTTTCTACCGGTGCAGAACATTTTCTTAACTTTCTATTTTGAAACAATTGTAGATTCACAGGAGGTTGCAAAAACAATGTGTAGGGAGGTTGATGCACCCTTCACGCAGCCTCCCCGGGGTGGGGGCGTCTTACATAACCAGTACAGTCTCAAACTAGGGAACTGACATGAGCATAACGCACAGAATTTGTTCAGATCTCATCGGTTTTACAAGCACTCGTTTGTGTGTGTGTGTATTTAGCTCTGTGCAATTATCACACAT
The DNA here is from genome assembly GCF_006229205.1 of Suricata suricatta. Classification (NCBI taxonomy): domain Eukaryota; kingdom Metazoa; phylum Chordata; class Mammalia; order Carnivora; family Herpestidae; genus Suricata; species Suricata suricatta. The sequence continues at coordinate 127,511,543 of NC_043703.1, forward strand.
GTATCTGTGTTTAACCACCTCCACTATCAAGATTCAGAACTGCTCCATCACCACAGGGCCCCTCATGCACCCCCTCACAGGTTCCCGTCCTCTCCGGGGCCTCTAGGCCCCCACCCTTGGCAATCACACTAATCTCCACTCTATCATTACTGTTTCGATATTTCCAGAATGTTATATAAGTGGAATAATACAGTACGTAACTTTTTGAAATTGGCTTTTTTCATGCACCATAATCCCCTTGAGGTCTGTGCAAGCTGTTGGGTGTATCCGTAGTTTGTACCGTTCTTTTGCTGAGTAGGACTGATGACGTGGACATACCCTTGGTTCGTGTGACCACCAAAAGATATTGGGGTTGCAATTATTTCTTATGAAGGAAGGGAAATATTTTTTGGTTCTTTTAGTAAATATTCATGGAGTCGCCCCCAAGAGCCAGGTTCTACCGCAGGTGTTGGTGATATAGCAGGAAATGAGAGAAAGATGAAAACTCACAAAGAAAATGATTGCAGGAGCTAAGAAGGGATATGAGGAACTAACAGACTTCCTGCAGAAGGGAGATGGTGGGGGCCCCTTGGAGGAGGCATCATTTAAATCAAGACCCGAATGAGGAGGTATTAACCCTTCAAAAAGCCCTAGGAAAGAGCATTCTGGCCAGAGGGAACAGCTGGTGCAAATACCCTGAGGTGGGGATGTGCCTGCCTATTAGGGAAACAAAGGGACAGTGCAGGAAATGTGAAGGCAAGGTTAGGAGAGGTCAGAGAAGCTCCCCGGGGCCTGATCAGGCAGGGCCTGTGAGTTACAGAGAGGACTTTGCATTTTCTTCTAAGGATAGCAAGCAGGGGGAGGCATGCTGCTATTAATGTTTTAAAAGATCACTGTAGGTTCCAGACACAAACTATTTTAAGCCCCTGGATGTAATTTTACTAAGTAACTACTCATTTATTATTCACAAACCCTTGAACTAGAACTGAAAGCTAACGGCCTTCGCAGCTACTAATCATGTGGGACTACCCCCCTCCAGGTCGAAGGGAATCCAGGGAGGATAGACAGCGTCAAACATTTTCTGTGGCTCCAAAGTCAGCTGCTCAAGAATATGCAGAAGAATATGCAAATGTTTTTTTTTTTTTTATAGATCCCATTGGATTTCACTTGGTGAAACCATGAGAGCTTGCTACCCTCCCCCTCTGTCCCACTTTGCATCTGGCCCCTATCCCCTACTTCCCAGGCAATGGTAGGGGTGAGAAGAGAAGGGGATGGGCAGGCAGGAGAAAGGGGCATGGTCCATTAAGCCTCAGAGAGCTCTCAGTCTGCTTGAGGGACTGGTGGCTGGGTTAGGAGAGAGAAAGACAAAATGAGAACAAGCAGTGTGGACTGACACGTGAGATGGGAAGGGCCTTGAGAGTCCAATCCCAGCCCCAGTAGTGGGGAAGTCACCTTGCCCCTCTGGACTTGTGTGTCTCCATCAATGGCCCGTATGTGCTTTCTATCTGCAGGACAAGTCAGTTCAGGACAAACACACATTTCCCCGCGGCTGGCCTGCCAGAGTGAATGTGAGGGGATACCGAGATTAGGTAAATGTGAGGCTGTCTCCCTCCTTCAACACAGTGGGATAGAGTCTAGGAACTGAACAATCTTTAAAACCCCCCTGCAGAAGCTGACCACATACAGAGAGTTTGCCCTAAGGCCTTCAATTTTGGAGTCCCTCACATTAAGAAAATTTGATATGCAAAACTTTAATTTTCCTAACTGATAGACTAGGGCAGGGCTGGCAAAAACTATGACCTACCTGCCGAATCTGGCCCCCTACCTATTTTTGTATGGTCCACAATCTAAAAATGGTTTTATACTGATACGTAGTTTGGGGAGTGGGGGAGACGGGAGTCGAAAGATGAATGACTTTTGGTGACTGTCACAAGTATATGAAACTCAAATTTCAGCGTCCATAAATAAAGTTCTGTTGGAACACGCTCCTTTGTTAATGGCCTGTCTACGGCTGATCTTGCGTTACAAGAGCAGAGATGAATAGAAACCGTCCGAACTGCAGGCCTAAAATGTGTCCTCGCCAGCCTTTTATGAAAGTTTGCTCACCCCTGTGGTAGACAGACTCGAAATGGCCCCATGAGTCTTGCCTCTGGGTATTCATGCCTCCCATTGAGTGCGGGCAGAACCTGTGACAGACATACTTGTAGCCAATGGAAAGCAGCCCAGGCGGCCACGCCCCCATGACCTCACAGAGGACTGTACCTTCCATCTTGCTAGCAGACCCTCTCCCTGGGCGGCTTTGGTAAAGCTAGCTGCTGTGGTGCGAGCTGCACCATGAGAGACCATGGGGTGAGAAACTGCGGGTTGGCACCGGACAATCGTGGCCAGGAAGCCGAAGCCCTCAGTCCAACAACCTTGCAAGGAATGAAATCTGGCCACCTGACACAGGATCTTTCCCCAGTTGAGCTTCAGAGCCCCCAGCCCCTGGTGATGATTTGCTTACAGTCTTGTAAGAGACCCCAAAGAAGAGGCCACAGCTTAGCTGACCAACAGAAAGTGTGGGATGATAGATGGGTGGATTTTTTAATTTTTTTATTACTTTAGTATATCCAGCATATAATGTTATATGAGTTTCAGCCATATGAGAATGTGACTCGATAATTCCATACACTATGCAACGCTCACCGTGATAAGTGCTGTCACCATCTGTCACCATGCAACGTTATTACAGTATTATGGATCTTATTCCCTATGTCATACTTTTCATCTCTGTGACTTCTTCATTTTGTAACTGGAGGTTTGTGCCTCTTAATCCCCTTCACCTTTAATGTGTGTTGTTTTAAGTTGCTAAGTCTGAGTTAATATTGTTTCACAGCAATAAAAAACTAGGAGATTGGAATTCAGATTTCCTTAAACATCGGGAGCATTCAGTGGGATTCCCTTCACACACACAGGATTTCTACACAGTTCCTTGGGAGCAAGGCGGAGAAGCCAAGTGAGGCTCTGGCAGCCCTGGGTGTGGCAGGAGGACCAAGTAGATGAAAATTCTAAACCAAACACCAAGGGGCGCCTGGGTGGCTCAGTAGGTTAAGCATCCAACTTAGGCTCAGGGTTGATCTCAGGGTTGGTGGATTACAGCCCCATGTCAGACTTTGTGCTGACAGTTAGGAGCCTGAAGCCTGCTTCAGATTCTGTGTCTTCTCCTCTCTCTGCCCCTCCCTTGCTTATGCTCTGTCTCTCAAAAGTAAAAAAAAAAAAAAACATTGGGGTGCCTGGGTGTCTCAGTTGGTTAAATGTCCAACTTCGGCTTAGGTCATGATCTGATGGTTCATGAGTTCAAGCCCCATGTTGGGCTCTGTGCTGTCAGCAGCACAGATTCTACAGATTCTTGCTACAGATTCTGTGTCTCCCTCTTTCTCTGCCCCTCCCCCATTTATTCTCTCTCTCTCTCTCTCTCTCTCTCTCTCTCTCTAAATAATAATTAAGAAAATTTTTAAAAAAATAAACATTAAAAAAAAATTTTAAACAAACACCAGGTTCGCCAGACCCTGGGATAGTTAGAAGAGATTCCTAAGGATGATTCTATTTAAATAAATCACCAAAAAGCCTATCATTAAGGGTGCTGTGAAGTGGGTAGGACTGGAACAATGTGAATCTCCTTAAATGTGCTTAGAGCTCTGGGGTTCTGTGGGCCAGAGGCATGCTGGCTGCTTGGCTTTGAACAGCTGCAAGGTCATGGCCCTGGTGAGCTGGGCGACCACTGAAATTGGAGGACCGCCTGCAGCCCATGACTTTAAGTCTTAGTGGGGGGTCAGGATTATGCAGTTTACACTGCTCTCATTTATTCCCCAGTGGCCATCCCCTAATCCTGAAGAACCCCCTCCCCACTGCCCCCCTCCAGCACAGAGTCCTACCACCTCAGAACCATCTATGGCAAGAAAGTAGAGCATAGACAACCTGAAGAGGGAAGGAAGTGGGGAGCTCTGACCTCTGCCTAGAAGCTGAAGAATGTGGGTACATGTGCCAACAAAGAATGCTTTGATTATGAAATTTAGGGCAATAAAGATGCAGTAGATATTTTTTTAAGTTTATTTATTTGAGAGAGAGAATGTGCATGTACAAGTGGGGAAGGGGCAGAGAAAGAGGGAGAGAGAATCCCAAGCAAGCTCCACACGGTCAGTGCAGAGCCCCATGCAGGGCTTAAACTCACAAACCATGAGACCATGATCCAAGCTGAGATCGAGTCCGAAGGTTAACTGGCTGAGCCACCCAGATGCCCCTGCAGTAGATATTCTTAAAGAGAACCTTCAAAACCTTTGTCAATTCCCAAGTTAGGAAACGTCAGCCTAGGATGTCAGGAGAGAGTTGTCATGGGGCCAATGTGTGCAGGATGTCAGATGGGTGGTGAGGCTCACTATAAAAGGGCTCCCCCTTCCAGATCGGCCCCAAGGCCCTGCCATCCACCTGCCAGCCTTGAGGCAGAAGCAGGAAGACTGATCTGCCAGGGTTTCTAACGACCAAAAGAAATCATAAATACTAACTTTTGGACAACTAAGTATCCTTTTGTTTTAAAACTCCTGAAGCAGCATTACCAGGGCAAACCATCTTTATGGTGAGTGTGTCAGAATCTAATAGAGTTTTCATTTATTCTATCAACAGATATTTACCCAAATGTTCATGAAACATCTACTGTACTCCAGGCACTGTCTTAAATGCTGGAGATACAAGAGTAGACAAGATGAACTTACTTCTTGCATAGGGCAGCCTCGGGGAGTTTCAAAATAAAAAATGGCAGCAACAATAGCTTTTGTTATCATGACTATTACTGTTATTACAATGTATGGCATAGGTCCTTGATGACTGCCTTTTCTGTCCTTGCTGTTAACATTTTTCAAACACCTGTTAGAAAGAGTCCACCAGGAGCCCCATTAACTGTTGAACTGCGTGAGCTCCCACCCAACACGTCCCAAGATTATTCATTGGTATAAGAGAATCTTCTCTGTAAAGTGTTGTCCCTGAAAATGAGATGGATACTTCAGGCAAGACCGACTTAGCACACACTCGACTGGAACTCTGAAATTTTCTCACTTTGAAAGCAAGTAAAACTGCTTTGTGGCAATTTGGGATCTAGTTATATATTTTCAAATAAAAATGTTCCTTTACTACGAAACAAAACTCTGTAATGTAAAGAATGAAAGACCCACTGAGACTTTTTAAACTTTCTGCATTTATTGTTTAAAAAAAGAAAAAAATAGGGAAATGTAAAGAGCACGGCTTGCCTTTTCTCAATAACCCCCCTAACCCTCCCCACACACAAATAAAAGGTAATCACTGCTGATAGTGGCTGTGGGCCCTTTAAACTGTTATGTGCATCTAAACATAGAGATTTCTGAAATAAAATTGGGATATTATACCCATTTTTTAAAAATGCGTTTCTCCCCCACTCAAAACGACATGCTCAGCCAGAGAACACATTATTCCTGTGTCTATTCACAAATATGCCTCCACTATTTTGAAAGTGGTGTAGAATTCCATTAAAGGCTGTTCCACAATTTTTAACCAATTCTCTATTGAGGGACAATCAGATCCCAAGTAATAATTTGCCAACAATGTTGCAGTAATCAACCTTTGACATAAATGTGTGAGTTTTAAAATAAATATGCTCATAGGGTATATTCTTTTTTTTAAGGAATTTTTAAAAGTTTGTTTACTTTTTATTTTTGAGAGAGAGAGAGAGAGAGAGAGAGAGAGAGAGAGAAAGCATGAGTTGGGGAGGGACAGAGAGAGACAGAGAGAGAGAATCCTAAGCAGGCTTCATGATGTCAGCACAGAGCCCGACCCAGGGCTCCATCTCATGAGCCATGAGATCATGACCTGAGCTGAATTCAAAAGTTGGACACTGACTGAGCCACCCAAACTCCCCCTATAGGATACATTCTTAGAAGTTTCTTAGAAGTATTAGATTTTTTTTAACCTGGCATTAGTTCTGATAATGAGCTGTAGTAGGAAAAGCACTAACGGGGCATGCCTGGGTGGCTCAGTCAGTTGAGCATAGGACTTCAGCTCAGGTCATGATGTCACAGTTCCTGAGTTTAAGCCCCGTGTCAGGCTCTGTGCTGACAGCTCAGAGCCTGGAGCCTGCTTCAGATTCTGTGTCCTCCTCTCTCTGTGCCCCTCCCCTGCTTTCTCTCTACCAACAGTAAATAAACAATAAAAAAAAAGAGATAATGAAAAAGCACCAGCCATGAATTCGGGAGCCCCGAGTACAAGTCCCTGTTTTCACTCTTGGACAAGTCACTGGACTTCAGTTTCCTCATTCATGAAATGAGAATACTAATCCTCCATTGTCCCATTTTGTGGAGGGGGGGCGTCTGAGATCAGTTGAAATAAAAATTGCAGGGGCTCTTTGAAAGAAATGAAGCACTACACTGAGGGGAACGGTGGTAGTGTTATTACTGTTATCCCTTAGGTGTTACAAAATTCCCTACGTGAATTTAATTAACTCTAATTTTTAAACTGGGAGTACAGTGGGGGGTAGTTACAGGTGCCAGGGCCACGGACTCACAACAAACACGAGACTTTGCTGGCACAGACACCAGAGCCTGTCTGCAGATACCCAGAGGGCTCTTGGCCTAGACTTACCTCGGGGCTTCAGAGGCCAGAATGAGACCGAAGGCTCAGGGTCGAGGGAGGCTGGTCCCGACATGCTCCGTGGAAGAGTCTAATAACAATTAGAACCGTCCAACCCATGAGAGTTTACCCAACACCGGAAACATTCAAAGTGAGGCGGACGAACCCCCGTAGGGATCACACAGAGATGTTTCCTGCAGGAAAATTTCCACCAGGGTTACCTGGTTGGGCCCTCTTCTTTTGTGAGAGACCATCAGCCTCAGTCCACAGGTGGGTGAGGGCTCTGACGGGCACCTGTGTGCTGGTAAGGCCCCAGACCTGGTCATCTCGGAGTCCCTTTGTTATTTAGCCACCACTCAGTGGGCTCTATTCCTCAGAAATGTTGTCTACCACCAAATAAACCATTTTAGCGTGAAACAGTGACACTCCACTCATTATTTATCAAATCAGAGGCAATGAGAGCTATAATATAGCCATTCTCAACTTACGCGATTACGGCCCCAAACAACGACACTTAATTCAGAGACGTCAATTGGCTTGTCAAAGGACACACAGCTAGAAAGTTGACGAGCCTGGACTGAAAGCTGGGCCAACCTGAACCCGAGTCCTCCCTCCTGAACAGAGACAGCGGGCCCCTCTCAGAAGCCCAACGGCTCCAGCTTCACAGATTCCACTTTGGGAACCCTAGTTCTAAAGTGCTTGGCACTTGTAGTTAGAGGGCGGGGTTCTAATCCCAACCCTGCTGCTTTCTAGCTTGCGCAAGCTTCTGGAAAATGAGAGGAGTGACACTGTGCTCCTAGAGCAGCTTTGAGGAGCAGATGAGACCAAAAATGCTCCATCATTACATAAAGGGGAGGCTTTTATTCCGTGACTGAGTATGAAAGGAGACGGCATGTGAGGAGGTAGAAAGGTGCACCTGCCTTCAGCATTAGCATGACTGCCTTCTCCTAGAGCCAGAAACCGCTAGTGTGGGGCTGGTCTCTGCTGCCTGGACAGCAGGTTCCCCACTTTGGAGTCGGATTTGTCCAGGAGGAAGTGATATTCCCTGCTGCCTCTTTGAGGAGCCCCAGGGGCAAAGTTGGCCATGCAGCGAGAGCCAAGCGATCTAGGGCCAAGGGTGCTGTGCTTCCTCCATTTGGAAGTTTATATTCTAATATCTCTGACCTGTTAGGGTAGATGAGGGCATGTGGTGTACAGTTTTTGTTTCCTGGCTTCATTCCCTGGAATGATCTGTTTTCCTCAGTGCCTGGACTGTTGTCGAAGCCCCGTCCCCACACAGGGCCCAGGGAGTCCTTGGATCAAGTCAACTCTGGGCACATCTCAGCCCTTTTCTTCATAGGAAACTGGGCCCCAGGGGAGGTGAATGACAAGTCCAGAGTCAGGGGGCCAGAGTGGGCATGAGCAGGGCCTCAGAGCCCCTATGTGCTCTCTAAAATTCAGGAGACTGAGGCACTCCACTGTGAGCAGAGGAAGGGCAGTGGGACACTGTCTCTTCCAGAGTTTTTGAGGGGGGTCAGGCCCCAGGCAGTTAGAGAGGTGGCCTCTTCCTTCTCCCCTCAGAGCCCTGGCCAAGCACAGCAATACCCTCCGCCAGCCTTCTCGCCCTCGCTACCTGCCAGGCACAGCACTGAGCTCACGGCACTCAGCCCTCGGAGATGAAGGGACAGCACCTCATTTTACAGGAAATAAGTGTGAGGCTCAGACCAGGGCTGTAGCTTGGCCAAGGTCACACAGCTAGGAAGTGGTGGAGCCAGGAAATGTCCTCAGAAAAAAGGGGGCAATGATACTATGCACCATCCTTGCAGTTGGTCTGACGGTGAAATAGTTGAGGCTTAAGACAAGGGTGCCTGGGTCTCTGTCGCAGCATTTCTCACTCAGAAAGTTTCTGACTCAGTTTGGGGTGGGCCTGAGAATCTGCATTTCTAAGAAGGTGGCAGATGATGCTGAGGCGCCCGGGTTGGACCACACATCGAGAACCACTGCTATGTGATGTTTCTCCTGCCTCCACCCCTTAACTCACAGCCCAGCCCATCTGGGCTAAGACAGGGGGATTGAAACAAGCAGCAGCCTCAGACGGTGAGGTGAGGAAGGACCATATTGTCCGGAAAAGTGGGTTTTGATTTTCCTACTGGCTTTTTCATCTCCACGTGGACCTTTGTTAAGTAACCTGATTTCTCCGAGCCTCAGAAAATTCTCTAGAAAATGCAGATGCTAAGACCTTCTTCCTAGATTTCTGTGATTATAACTATAATTCTACCTGCTACGTAGCAGGAGCTCAGTAAGTTACCCTGTGTCTGGAACACAGTGGTTTCTCTTTGGTTTCCGCTTCTCCACCAGGCCTCTGGAACCCTGGGCCCGGATGTTCGATACCCTGGAGGCTGACTGTGTTCTGTGCTCTTTAAAAATTGCTCCTAAAGGCAGCATCAACCTGCTTGAGAGGCCTGCAGGTGAAGACTGCCCCAATCCCAGAGCCCCCAGTAGACCACACAGCCAGAGAGGGTGGGGAGGCAGCAGAGAAAAAGCCAGAGGAGAAGGAAACTGGCTGTAATTTAACTCCTTAGTGACCCAGGGCAGTGCACTCTAATCCCTGACAGCTGGAGGCTCGAGGCTTTGTCACGTGGGAGGAAGCAGCTGGCTCTTGGGTCCCTACCTGCCGCAGCAGGGCTGGGCCTCCTGGCACACAGGTGCTGGGGCTGTGGGTTTTGATCTCGCACAGAGCCTGGCAGTTTGCAGGTGGGGCCGCCAGCATCTGCTCAGCGGATGGGGTACGTGCCTGGCCCCATCTGCTCACCTCACCTGTGCCTATGTTTCCTCCCTCCTACTGGAGGGGCCGCAGTGGCAGTCTGGCTCCCTCCCACCCAAGCTCTGAGAGAGATGCATGGGCGTATTGTCACTGTGCCCACATCCTCGGCCAGCACATTTCCAGTCTTACCAGGGCTTCCCTATAGGCTTGTATAATAACCTCCCCTCTAGATAATTTAAGCTTCCGTCAGAGAAGCACAAACAACCCTGCGATTTGCTATAGGATTTGATTGTATGAGAGCTGGCTCTGTTCAGCATTCTCTGGAGGGTTTGTCTTCTCTGATGCTGGAGCTTAAAGTCTGCAGGACAGGTAATTAGGACAGAAAGGTAGATGCAAAGTGAGGAGCATCAAGGCTGTGTGCCATACGTATGAGCTAGAACCCATATCGGGCTCTATTGTAGAGCTTCCTATCGCTGCCGTAATGGAATACTATAGACTGAGTGACTTAAACAACAGACCTTTATTTTCTTACAGCTCTGGAGGCTGGAAGTCCAAGATCAGGTTTTGTTTCTCCTTACATCTCTCTCCTTGGTTTGTGAATGGGATGACTGCCTTCTGGCCATGTCCTCATGTGGCCTTTCCTTTGTGCCCATGTACCCCTGGTGTCTCTTCCTCTTCTTACCAGGACTTCAGTCATACTGGATTAGGACCCACCCCATGACCTGACTCAACCTAATCACCCCTCTCAAGACTTATCTCCAAACACAGTCACATTGGATGTTAGGGCTTTCACATGAGTGGGGTGGGCAAGCCATAGTCTACAAAGACTCTATCTAAATAAGGTGGCATTCACAGATGCTGATGGTTAGGAATTCAACATGTCTTTTGGGAGGCGCCATTCAGTCTATAACAGGAGGTAAGTTTAGCTAGGAGGGGGGCAGAAGGCAGTCCACGAGATAAGGAGACCTGATAGGAAGCCATTGCAGAAACCCAGGTAAGAAGCAAAGATACTTGAATAAAGCCTTCAGGGCAGGGAGTGGAAGGCAGGTGAAATGGGTGTGATTATGTTGATTTACAGGAGAGGAAACTGGGTCGCAGTGCAGCCATATTACCTTGCCTGAGGTCCCGCTCGGCACAGATATGATCCTGGGTCTGTGATTCTCTGCTTGCTCATAATATGGTCATCTCCAAAACTGAGCCAAGGTCCCCTGTCCTCACGATGATGAATGACTGCTTGGCTGAGGTCTTTCCACTTGAAAGCTAAAAGTCCTGTTTTTCTGCCTCCAGGTCTGGTGCCATGTAATCCTAGATCTCTCCTCAGCCCTAGATGGGAATTAGGAGCCCCCTCCCTCTCTATCACCTATGCTTCTATTTTAATGCAGGCCGGTCCCCCAGGCCTGGTGTAGCCCTTATGTGGGCCAGCCCTATGTCCTTAGATTTTGTTGATCAAGAGGCCAGCTGAAGGATGTGACAAGACTTCCCTGGCCTATATGTCTCTCTTCATGGCCTGCCCTAGACCTTTCTATCACATACAACCAGCACATTGGGCTTTTGGGGACTCGTAGCCTCAGTGATCTGAATTACCATCTTATGTGATCACAGGTAGGAATCTGATATGAGAAACCTTCTGAATGCTCACTGCCTGGAAAGCAGGGGGTTCACTCTTGCCAGAGTGTGACCATAGCAGTCACATCACAGCATCAGCCTGTCGCCGGGCTTGCCCAAGCAGTGGCACAAATAGCAGCTTGGAAAACAGAAGACTCAGCCTCTGAGTACCAAGCTCTTCTGGGCCTTTCAGAACTTCTGTATCTTTCTCTGAAAATGTGGGTCCTATTGCTCACTTTTTATGATCAGAAGTTACCTCGAATAATTTTGCAACAGTGCAAGGTGAAGAGCCTAAGCTAGTAGAAACTCAGCCAAGTAGATGCCAGACCGCACAGCCCCCCTTACCCCTTTCAATCACTCAAGCTTTGCTGTCAGACATGTCTGTTTTACCCTGAGCTCCAACGGCAGCTGATCTGTGTGTGACTGTAGGCAAAGGACCAGAGCTTCAGTTTCCTCCTGTAGGAAGCAGTTGCAGAAAGGTGGTTAAAAATAAAAAGTCTAGAGCCAGATGACCTGGATTCAGATCCTGACTCCTCTTCTCATGAGCTGTGTGACTGGGCAAGTTCCATAGACTTTCTGTGCCTTGGCTTCCCTCTGTAAAGTGAGGATCATGAGAACATTCAACTTAGGACATGATTGGGGCCAATTTTGTGTTTCCCGCAGCTGCAGTTTACTGATTTTGGCAACTGTTTTAGATAAAAAACAGTGCCCTTAGGAGATGACAACAATAAAGGGCTTAGGAGACAAGTTAAACATGAAGTTAAATAATTCTTTTCCTGAAACAAGGAACATCAGCACCTTGGCCATTTCATTGGCCACTCCAAAATTTATAAGGAGGGTTCTGTGAAAACATGCTAATTTGTAAAATGATGGATGTGGAGGTAAATGGTTAAAATCCCAACATTCCTCTCATTCCTCACATCTGGAAAACAGTAGTATCTTTTGTTTCTGCTACAGTAATAACATTTTTGAGAAGGACCCATACTAACTGACAATTATTATGTATGAGCCAGGCACTATGCTAGGAGCTAAGTGTTCTCAACTTTATATTTTTTTAAATTTTTTAAATGTTTATTTATTTTGAGAGAGAGACAGAGCACAAGCAGAAGGGCAGGGAGAGAGAGAGGGAGACGCCAAATCTGAAGTAGGCTCCAGGCTCTGAGCTGTCAGCACAGAGCCTGAAGTGGGGACTCGAACTCACGAACCGTGAGATCATGACCTGAGCTGAAGTCAGATGCTTAACTGACTGAGCCACCCAGGTGCCCCTAAAAGGGGCACTCTACGTATTGCTCTAGGTATTATATATACATATGTAACATAGAAGTCTACTAGTGTAAACCTTTTATCATTTTGTTTGAAAATTAGAAATCTTGCCTCCATTTAAGTCCCTTTACCTTCCCTCATTTGTAATTGTCTAAACTATTTACTGTATGTACTTTGAAAAACACATCATATGATGCTATAATTTTGCTTCAACCACCAAACATAATTCAGAAAACTCAAGAGGAGAAAGAAAGTCTATTGTATTGTATCTACTCACATTTTACTTCTCCCATGTTCTTTCTTCTTTTTTGATGTTCTACAAGTCTTCTTCTTTTTTTTTAATGTTCTTTTTTTAAAAAAATATTTATTTCTGAGAGGGAGAGAGAGAGAGTATGATCAGGGGAGGGCAGAGAGAGAGAGGGAGACACAGAATTTGAATCAGGCTCCAGACTTTGAGCTGTCAGCACAGATCCCAACATGGGACTTGAACTCACAAACCATGAGATCATGACCTGGCAGAAGCCAGACGCTTAGCCAACTGAGCCACCCAGGCGCCCCTGTGTCCATGCTTTTTTACTGTCCGTTTTTTTTTTTTTTTTTTCATTCAAGTTGAGGTATTCCTGATTTTGGGTATAAAAAGTGTTTTTCTAATGAAAACTAAAAATGTTAAGTATTCTGTTATGAGGTTCTAGATGTTATTTAAATATTCTATTTTAGGGACACCTGGGTGTCACTTAAGCAGCTGGCTTCAGCTCAGGTCAGGATCTCACAGCTCTTGAGTTCAAGCCCCGCGTTGGGCTCTGTGCTGACGGATAGCTCAGAGCCTGGAGCCTGCTTTGGATTCTGTGTCTCCCTCTCTCTCTGCCCCTCCCCTGCTCATGCTCTGTCTCTCTGTCCCTCAAAAATAAATAAATGCTTAAATAATTAAAAAAAGAATAAATAAATATTCTATTCTAGCAGGTCTCACTGACCCGGCACCAACAGAGGAAAGGAGGGTGCCACCTCATTATTGCCAGGTAATGCAGAAGTCCAGACTACCCACGTCAGTCTCTGCTGAATCTGCAGATAGGGGTGGGGATGTAAAAGAGGAACCTTATTGCCACTGGGCATGGATAAAAGCCTAGGCTCCCCCTTGACCTCAGTTCTCGACAGGTACTTGTTTTTCCCATGGTCTTTGGCTAGAGCAGAGTACTTTCAAAAGCATTTTTGATCTGCTAGACCTCTTTTCTTCTGTTCCTTTGGCTAGAGATTTTCTTGGAGATTAGGTTTTATTTCTGTTTTTGTTTTACACTTTTTGGTGTTTCCAGATTGAAGGAAGCCATAATATATATAAGAAGAGAGGATAATGCCATTTCTCAAATCCTGAGGTTCCTGTCCAACTTTCCTTTTCACCTCTCAGAATTTTCTTATATTTGTCTTATTTAGTATGTTCAGGGTATTTGGTTTACTTAGAGGGAGGAAACTGGAGAAATGTTTCTATTCTATTTTCCCTGGAGTCAAAAAATCTCTATTTGACACATTAAAAAAATATTATTAGGATTTTCCCAAGTTTTACTGAGATATAATTGATGTACATTCATTCATTTTTCTGAAGTATAATTATGAGACTATGTTTTTTTAATAGTTCTTTTTGGGCAGCTGAGCATCTTACTCTTGATTTGGGCTCAAATCATAATCCCAGGGTCATGAGATCAAATCCTGTGTCAGGCTCTGTGCTGGGTGTGGAGCCTGATTCTCAAGATTCTCTCTCTCTCTCTCCCTCTGCCCTTCCCCCATTTGCATGCAAGTGTGCATGTGTGTGCTCTCTCTTTCTCTCTCTCTCAAAAAAAATAGTTCTTTTTGATGTACATACTAAAATATTTATAATATGAAATAATATGATAGCTGGAATTTATGGCAAAGTAACTCAGTAGGGGTGGAGGCTGGTAGGGAAAGTGAAGTGGTAAGTGAAACTAGAATGTTCAGAAGTTGGTAATTGTTGAAGTTGAATGATTCACTTAAAGTGGGAATTCAGGGGCACCTGCATGGCTCAGTTGGTTAAGTGTCCAAATCTTGATTTTGACTCAGGTCATGATCCCAAGGTCACGCTGAGCATGGAGACTGCTTGGGATTCTCTCTCTCTCTTCCTCTGTCCCTCTCCCCTACTTACACACACTCTCTTTCTAATATTAAAATTAAAATTAAAAATTGAAGTGGGGAAAAAATGAAGTGGGGATTCAGTGTTCTATATCAGCTTGTTCAATAGAAATTTAATGTGAGCTACATATATAATTTAAAATTTTCTAGCCACATTTAAAAAGGAACAAAAGGTATTGTTTATTATAATAATACAGTTTATTTACCCCAACAAACCCAAAATATTGAATGTAAAAATTACCAATGAGATATTTTACATTTTCTATACTGTCTTTGAAATTGGTGGGGATTTTACACTTATAGCACATTTCAATTCAAACTAGTCATATTTCAAGTATTTAATAGCCACGTGTGGCTAGCGGCTACTGAATGAGACAACACAGGTTTTTCCTGACGGAGTGAAGGGCTCAAACCCACTGAACGTGAGATTATGACCTGAGCCAAAGTTGGATGCTTACCTGACTGAGCCACCCAGGCGCCCCAGAGACAACAACACAGTTTTATATTCTCTTCTTGTGTTAATGTTTGGAACTTTTCATAATAAAAAGTTTTACAAAAATCTAAATCTGAAGTCAAACCCTATATTCTTAACTCCTATTTTCTTTCACTCCTGCAGCCTTGCTCTGTAACTTGGGACTCTCTTAGACATTGCCTCGCAAAGAATGACACACAGGTGTCGGGAGAGGCACACACCTCACCAACTTCTGGTGTCTCTGCCACTGCCCTTCTCGCAACCCAGCATCCAACTCTATGTCCTGCTGTGTTTTTGGAGGTCAGACAGGTCAGAGTTCAGGCACTGGCTCTCCCGCAGCACCCAATACGTACTCAGCACATAATTCGAATTTCATGTACATTGACTAAGTAAAGGAATGTTCATCAGGAGACAAGGTCATCTACATATTTATTGTGAAGTGGGTGACAGCAGAGGAAAATCGAACACTTGAAATGTGTCAGGCATTTTCACACACGAGCTCTTATAAACTTTTGCAAAATATATGTGCCTGAACTATTATCATCACCCCCTTGCAGAGGAGGAAATAACTCAGTGTCTAAGTTACCAGTAGTTACGTGTGAAAGCCAGGCTTCTGATTCAGATGTGCCTGACCAAAGCTCCCTCACGCCCTCCCCCTGGAATTTGCCCGGCAGCTGGAAGGGAGTGCAGGGACTGATCGTGCGCGATAACCAGCCCTCTCTTGCCCTCCTCACTTTTGCCCAGTTGACTTTTCTCAGCGTGTGATGGACAGAATAATGGGCCTCAAAGATGTCTATGTGCTAATTCCCAGAATCTATGACCGTGTTAGGTTAGATGGCAACGCAAAATTATGAATGCTCAATAAATTTAAGGCTGCTCATCAGCTGACATTAAAACAGGGAGATTATCCTGACTGACCCAAGGGGGCCCAATATAATCTTAAGGGTCCCTAGAAGTGGAAGAGGGAGTTGGAAGGGGGAACCAGAACAGTGGCAGCATGAGAAGGACTCAGCCCGGCACTGCTGAAGGCGGGTGGCCTCCAAAGCAGGAAAAGGCAGGGAAACACATTCTCCTCTAAAGCCTCCAGGCGGAACATAGCCCTGTGGTCTCCTTGATTTTAGCCTATGGATTCTGACCTTCGGAACCGTAAGACGTTCTTTTTTATTGTTCAAGCCACTAAATTTATGGTAACTTGTGAAACAACAAGGAAGGACGAATGCATGGCACTTGCCCTGGCCCAGCCCACCTCAGTGTCCAGAATGAGCTGCCATCCTCATTCACTGCCCTGCTTCTCTTGAACCCTGGTAGGCCAGCTGGCACTGAGTCAGGAGCCACGGAGATCTTGGTATCTCTGATACCTTCCGGCTCTTCCTGGTCCTTCCTGCCCAAAGCTTTTGGGGTTTCTGAGGTGTCATTGGTTTCCTTTAGGTCAATTGGGTCCATCGTGGTCTTGCCCAACTTTCTGCTGACTGCCTGGAATTTTGTTACTATTTGCCCTATGTTTCCCTATGGCTGGGTCCTATCCTGGCCTGTCTTTAACACGTTTTCAGACGGAATTCCTGCAATAACCTGGCTTGTGCTTGGCCTGGCGCAGAGGTAAGCTGACTGTCTCCTCCTGGGACAGAACTATTTTTTTCCCCTGCAAAGCTATGTAGGGTAGGAAAAGGGATTTGGCACCCAGGTTCAGAAGGTCTGGGCCAATGTGCGAGATCAACATGGGCCAGCCACCAATTTACTTTGCTCCCTCATAGATAAAGTGGGGATAATAATGATACCCATCTCACAGGGTTCAATGTTCAATTTAACTCACAAACATTTAGAATTAATAAATAATGATACCATTATTGAGTGATTTATGCTCCAGACATTATACTGAGCATTTGATGTATTGCTTAATCCTCAAAACAGGTCTGTTTTATAGGTAAAGAAACCCTGTCATATTGAAGTAAGAAGACTATGAGGTTACTGTGTACATACATCCTCTGTTTTGGTTCTTCTGATGGTCTTTTGGTGCCATTAAAAAAACAATGCAAAGATCTTTGTACTATTAATTTACAATGATAATCACTGGTGAGATTTAGCTGTAGAAATTTAAAAAGATGGAAGAAATCTGACATAAACTAAAATGTGCACAGTGAAATCTGAAAACTGAAGAATCACGTCAAAAAGGAAAACACCTCTATCTCTACTACAATACTCTGGTCATGGTATATTTCATTTCTGGTCACCAGGTGTGTGGGTTTTCCCCACCAAGCAACTCCGCAAGTCCAGCCTGATGTCCTCTAATTCAGTTCTCATTCTAACTGGAATGAGTTCAGACCCCACAGGATAAGGGCTCAGTGCCACAAGACTGTCTTCCTCAATTTCAGACCCCAATTGCAAGTGGTGGGTCCCCAGGTTACCTACAACTTGTCCAACTTGGCTGTAAATTGGAGGTTTGGGCTTGACCAAACCTTCCCTGGGTTTGATCATTTGCTAGAATGGCTCTCAGTAAACTCACTATAAGGGTTTATTTATTGGATTACCCATTTATTCCATAAGATCTTGAAGTATAAGAATGAACAGTGAAGAGATACCCAAGATGAGGTCCAGAAGGGTCTGGAGCAGGAAGGCATCTGTCGCTGTGGAGTCATGGTGCAAGTGGATGTGTTCTTGATCACCAACCTAGAACTTTCCAAACTCCATCCTTTTTTGGTTTTTATGAAGACTTCATTACATAGGCACAGTTGGTTGAATCATTGGCCATTGGTAATTAGTTCAGATTCCAGCTCCTTTTCCTTCCCCAAAGATGGAGTGAGGGCATAAAAGTTCCAACCCTGTAATCATGTGGTTGGTTCCCTCACAACAGGCTCCAATCCTGTGGTTATCTAGGGGCTTTCTAAAAAATCACCTCATTAACAAACTCAGGTGTTGTTGAAAGACATTCATTATGATTAATAAGAAACATTCATTTACCCTTGTATCTCTGGAGCTATTTCAGGAGCTGAGGACAAAAACCAAATAGTATCACAAAAATTGCTCTACCACTCTAATAACTTAGGAAATCACAGGTTTTAGGCACCACAGACAAAGACTAAAATGTATATTCTTATTATATTCACAATGTCAGATCTTTTGAGGAACACCAAAAATGCAAAAATTGGTCCAAGAAAAATTGGTCTGTGTAAAAATATTCAACATATAATTAAACTGTAAATGGCTCAAGCTATATATGATAAAATTGATTATGGATTAAAAATGGACAGAATTGAATTTTCTTGGTAAAACTGAAAACTTTAGGCCTGACTAGGAAGATTAGATTTGGTAGAAATAAAAACCACAAAGCAATAATCACAGTGCTAGGAGATATGGTATCATTATTTAATTTGACAAAAATAAAACCTTGATTGATAAGCAAGTCATCTGTCATTGTTTAGTTTTAGAGCAAAAAGAGACAAAACATGACTCTGATTAAAATTTTCAGAAAAATAAAAATGGAAATAAGGGGAAAACTGTATAACTGGGTTGTGTAGAAAATTGACTTAGAAATCATATCAGCTCAATGAGACTCCTGAAAATTCTCTCTTGGTGAAAAATGTATTAATATTAGTATAGTTCTATTTCTTAAATTTTGTATTTACAAACCCAGAGTCCAAACATGTTCCGGTCAGTATGATGATGAATCATTGAGGGTTCAGTGCAAAAAAATATATATTTGGCATATTTCAAGAATGAAATGAGAGGAACAAGAAGCTAAGAGTGAAGGAGCCATCAGGGACCATCAGATTTTGGTCAGACTGCTAACATGCAGGAACATGTCTCTGCCAGCACAGATGACCAGTGGAGGATGAGAAAGCCAGCCGCCCCTACAAAACTCACATCTGCAGAAGCTTATGTATGCTCTAGTCCCTGGTGCTGAAGAGAGGACGCCTCTGCCTTGCTTCTGAATCTCTTGCAAGTTGGTCCATTGGCAGAACCTTAACCGTATCCTTGCTGGCAAGGGAGTCTGGGAAATGTAGTTCTCAGGTTTCTAGCCTCTGCAATATGTGGAGAGGATAGAAGAGGAGAGCAATGCATGCTGATCACCTTTAAAGGACATCCAACACCAGAGGGAAGTGATGGCCAGTTTTATGAGTCAGCTTGTCTGAGCCACTGGGTGCCCAGATACTGTTATACATTATTTTGGGTGTTTCTGTGAGAGTGTTTTTACATGAGATTAACATTTGAATTGGGTAGACTGAGTAAAGCAAATTGCTTCAACCAGCTGAAAGAATGAATAGAACGTTTCCTCCTATAGAAGCTTCCAGCCTTCAGATGTGAACTAGCACATCACCTCTGTAGAATTTGGACTTGCCAGCCTCCATAATCACGTAAGTTAATTCCTTATAATAAATCTCTTTATAAGTATATAGAAATGTATATTGTCTATATCATTACTTGCATATTAATATAATATTTTATATGGGTATAAAAGTGACATCCTGTATGTTCTGTTTCTCTGGAGAACTCTGACTAATTCAGCGGCCAGAACACCTTGTGTCTAGGTAAGTCTTAGAGAGGTTCACCTGACTAAGGTCACCGTGTGACGTGTGGGGATACAGAGCTGAGCAAGCATTGTGCCTGCCCTCTCAGAGCTTCCTGTGGGTGGAGGGAGACTGATACAGAGGATCTTGTAAAGCGCCACCACAACCAGCCACCCACTGAAGTAGTCGGGGAGGGGCAAGTCATACTGCCTGGATCAAGTGGAGTCAAGAAAAGGTTTGAAAGTCAACAGTCTTTAGTTGGCCGTTCAAAGGAGGTTGCCTTCACATGGTGGGGAGAACTTGGGCTTGCAGAGAGGAGGAAACACCCTGAAGAATGCGGCTGATACCTTCTGCATTTGGACATGCCCCGCGGCTCTGAGTAGTTAAGGCGGCAGGCACTCAGTTGGTGTGTGGCTGAAGTGGACCCAGCATAGTCAGCAGGGAAGGCTGACACTGCTGGGAATGTCCCTGTTGGTCACAAGCCGTCGCAGGGAGCAGTAGGGTAGCATCTTAGAGCTCACCAACACAGTACTGGGCTCTGTAACCAGGTTGGAGAGAACATTCTGGGCCATGTTCCCCAGGGGCACGGCATTGCAGGACTGACTCTATTCTCTTCCTCCCTCCCCCACACGGATTCAGTCCTTTATTGTAGCTAATCTGCTTCCTCATACTGCTTTCTGCTTTGGGGCTCTAATTTCCTAAACTCCCAACAAGTAAATGCTTTTTATAATCTTCCAGATTTTCCAAATCCATCTACCAAATTAACAGTTTCTGGGGGGTGGCTGCTCCAGCCGGTGCAACGCTGAGAGATGGGTTGGGGTTTTTAGTCAGAACTAGCTTTTTACAGCCTTCTGAGCTTTTTATAGTTGGTGAGCCCTGCCCCTGGCCCAAGGCCCCCACTGATTTCATGTGACCAGACATTCGACAAAGTTGGAGAAAAACTGGCACAGAGGTAACTGATATAAAAAGGTGATGCTGCAGAGAGCAGAGCCTACTAAGGCCATTCACCTTTGATACCCCTATAAAGTAGGTATAAACATGCCCATTTAACAGATGAGATAAATGAGTCCTACCTAGGTAGAAAGAGGTACGGCTGAGACTTAAACTAAGTTCTTTGTTTCCAACTCTAATGCTCTTCCCACTGAACCACAGGGCAAACCCTCATTTGATGGCCCTTGTCTATCTTCTTTGATATTCACTCTTGGAAAAATGTTCCATAGTTAATGTCCAAACAGGGAACTCTTTGGTGACAAATGGTAAACTAGACAGGGTGCTAAGAAAACAGATGCAAACCTGGCTGTCCCAGTCAAACTGGGCTAGAGGGTCACCCTATTTTTAGTGAGCAGAGTTTAATATGCAGGGAGGTGGGGAAGATGTGTACATGCCATTTACATGTACAAACAAAAGTACGGGCATATTTGTCCTAGGAACAACCTAGGGACAGAGTACAGGATATGAATAGATTTAGGCATCCCTGGGAAAGTATCTCCTCCATCCCATCCTGCTTCTAAAATGTTTAGAGATCATCCATGAAAGGCCCCCACCCGGATGCCAAGCTTCCCTGCCTGGCAGTTCCCTCCCTCCCCCAGATCTAGTCTCCCTCCTGTAATCTCCATTAATATTCTGGTCTGAACTGTGTCCTGTTAGAAGGCAGTAGGGAGCTCTGCCTGGATTAGCCAGGCAAAGTGAGATTCTCAGGGGACAAAAGATATCCAAACCTTGCAGGTGTGGGCTGAATCCCAAGTCTGCTTGGCAGAAGAAGGGCTTCAGAGGTTTCCAGGGATATGTACATTCTTATTCTCTCTCTCTCTCTCTCTCTCTCTCTCTCTCTCTCTCTCTCTCTCTCTCTCTCCCTCTGTCTCCCACACACACACACACACACACACACACACACACACACACACTCAAATGCAAAACCTCCCTTTAAGAAATCAGTTGCACAAGAACATGATGGAGAATATCAGACCTCACTGAAAAATTTCTGAAGGGTCTTACCTCATCCTGTGTGTAACTTGAGCTAGCTGCATGATAGGCTTGCTAAAACCACTTCTCTGAGGTTCCGTTTCACCATCTGTAACATAAGAATATTTGGAGGGCAGAGGGTGGAGGGATGGGCAAAACAAGTGAGGGGAGTGGGAGATACAGGCTTCCAGTCATGGACTGAATAGCTCACAGGGATGAAACATACAGTGCAGGGCATGTGGTCAATGGTATTGTAAGAGCTGTGTATGGTGACAGGTGGTAGCGACACTTGTGAGCACAGCATAATGTATACACCTGTCCAACCACTGTGTTGTACTCTCGAAAAGGGTGTAACATTGCATGTCATGTCAACTCTACTTCAATTCTTTCAAGAAAGAAAAAATATTTAGCTCAATGAGTCTTGGATGCAGTAGCATTGGCTACACTTCTGAAAATACATTTCAAATGCATGAGGTGGTGACAATGAGGACAAAGATGGTAATGATAAAGGATGATGAAGAGGAAGAGGGTGCCATTGGTGATGGTGATGATGGTGATGATGAAGAGGAAAAGGAGGAATGTAAGAGAATGCTAATAGTTGGGGGACCATTGGAGAGTTGTCTTCAGACAGTTCAAGCGCTGACAGAGGTACAAAGAGTAGGTGCAATCTTTCTAGCTCCAGATTAATGCAAGAGATGTAAACCAACATTTCTTGAGCACCTGCCATGTTTCAGGGCTGCCAGGCACTTTCACGGCCTTGCCTTGCTCACCTCCCAACCCCCAAAGTCTCCACATCAGTCTTAACAGGCAAAGTGATTTGACTTAAGTCATGTGAGCTGAAACAAACAAAAAATGGTTGGGGTGTCTGGGTAGCTCAGTCGGTTGAGCATCAAACTTCGGCTCAGGTGGAGATCTCACAGTTCATGAACTCAAGCCCTGTGTCAGGCTCTATGCTGACAGCTCAGAGCCTGGAGCCTGCTTCAGATTCTGTCTGTCTGTCTTTCTCTGCCCCTGCTCCACTTGTGCTCTGTCTCTTTCTCTCTCTCTCAAAAGTAAATGAACATTAAAAAAATTTTTAAAGGCAGAACCACAACTGAGGCATTTTGGGTTTGATAAATTCCACCTTTCTATTTCTATGCCAACAGAGTGAGCATTCTCAAGAGGAGATAGGAAAACATTACTGGAATGTCCAGAAGCTATATATCTGCTTATGGTGGTTTTCATCTGGTGAGTCAAGCCAAGTGACCTCCCAAACTGTCAGCTCTGATTTCAGAACATACATACATGTGTGCCCTACTGACATTCTGTACTCCCCAAAATGACCAGTTGTTTTCATCTCTTGGCGGTATAAAATGGTGGTGAAGGTCTGAGAATCTGGAGTCACATGGACCTGGGTGCAAGTCTCAGCTCACGTTTTATAGATAGGCATGGGAAGGCCCAGAGAGGGTAAGGGACTTGCCCAGGAATGCATACTGAATCAGAAAGCAGCACCAGGTGCAGAACCCAGGTGTCCTGATTCATCCTATTCTTCCCAAAGAGACCAAGCCTTCCTTTGTGGATGCCAATACAGGCTGTCTACACTGCTTCTCAAGGGGCACATTTAACCAGCTCTTCCATCAGCCAGTGGGCTGACAGTCACATGGGTGCCCAGAGGCTGTTACTGATTTCACCTGCTTTGAGTAGCTCATCATGGGCCTAAATCAAACAGAATCCTGGCAAACTGACAAGGGTGCTCCTGTGGAGACAGACAGTGGTGTGTGCGTGTGTGTGTGTGTGTGTGTGTGTGTGTGTGTGTGTGTGTGTGTGTTGCCATGACTGTGAGGGCACTGGTCTACCTCGTTGATCTGATGGACACCTCAACCACATCTCAGTGAGGCAGGCAGAGCAGGGATAATGATCTCTTGTGACAGATGAAGTAACAGGTTCCCTGGGGTTACCTGCCAGTTACTCCCTCTGTGGGCCTCAGTTTCTTCACCTGGGCATCAGGTCTGTCTCAGTTCTGTTGGTTGATACCTCTATAGTTTTTCCAAGTTGACACAACTATTTAGAAGTGAAAATCAAAACTAGGGCAGAAGTCTTGGGGCTCCAATACCAGTGACCTTTTTAATGATGGTTGTATTCATTTCCTAGGGCTACCACAAGCTGGGTGCCTTAAAACAAGAGAAATGCATTATCCCATGGCTCTGGAGGCTAGAGGTCTGAAATCAAGGTGTGGGCCCTACCACATTCTCTCCACAACCTCTAGGGAAAGATCCTTTTTTGTCTCTTCCTAGCTTCCAGTCACTTGGTTCCTTGGCTTGTGGCAGCTAACTCCAATCTCTGTCTCTACCTTCACGTGGCCATCTTCCCTCTATGACTGTGTCTTCATGCAGTATTCTCCTCTCTGTGTACCCCTGTGTCTCAATTTCCCTCTGCATAAGGACACCAGTCATACTGGATTAGGGCCGCTCCAATGACGTCATCTTAGCTTGATTACATCTGCATAGACTCTATTTCCAAACCCAGGTCACATTCACAGGAACTGGGGGTTAGGATTCCAACATATCTTTTTTAAAGGACGTAATTCAACCCGTGACACTAATAATACCTAACATTTGTAAAAAGATTTTCCTTTATGCCAGGCTCTTTTACGTGGATTATCTCATGTAACATACATGTGATATAAGCGTTATTATTATCCCCCTTTTACACATTAGGAGACCTAGCAGAGAAGCTGAGTGACTTGTCCAAGGTCAAATAAGTCCTAAGGGGCATAAATGGGGCCCAACCCTGCCTCAGCTGACTGTAGAGGCTGCACCTCTATCTAGCCACTGGGCAACACCGCCTCTCTGTTTGTGTGGCCCTGTGGTCGCCATCATGTGGCTTCCTGTGGGGGTGGCTATAAGGAAGGCTGTGTCTGGGTGGTAAGGAGGACCAAACATGGCTGGTTATTTTGTTTTCTCAGCTGAAACGCCAACACACAGTGAGTCGATATTGCGTCTGGCATCTTCCCCACGATTCCCTGAGTGGCTGTGGTTTCCCAGAGCAGCTGAGGCCCTGGGTGAAGTCACCCCAGGTGAGTGAGCATGACGTGAGTCCTAGGGAGGCAGGAACTCTGGGAACTTCGCCTCAGTGTTGGGCCTGGTGCTGGAGGGAGTGCAAAACGCATGCACAGGGGAGCAGCCCAAGGGAGGCAGAACGCCAGTGGTTTGGGAAAAGCGGGGGATAAGCAGGGCCTGTGGATTTAGACGGCCCTGGGATGAGATCCGTGATCCATCACCTGTTAGCTGTGTGACCTTGGGCAACTTACCTCAGTTCTCTGAGCCCAAGTTTCCTCAGCATTTAACAAAATGCAGATCATAATTGTCTGTACTTCCTGGAGCTGTCTCGAAGACACAGGAATAGTGTGTCCCGAGCTGAGCCCAGAACCTAGCACAGAGGAAATGAGGCAAATGCTTACACATGGTGGGTAGCAGGTCAGGTTTTGAGTGTGCCAGAAAGTGGGAAAGAAAATGGAATATTGATCCCTTTAAAAAACTAACAGACAAGAGGTTGTACAAGAAAGTGGTTATAGTACATTTAAAGGAAATTCAAATTAAATTAAAGCTAAGACTTGGAGGTTCCATGGAAAAAATGGACTCCTGAGAAAGCTCTTAAGGAAGGTAGGAGGAAAGACTGGGACAGGTGAGGCATACAAGGTTCAATAACCCTGAGGGTTCTAGAACTTTCCAGCAGCAGCAGTTCCTGGGTGATGCTCATTCTCCTCTGGGGACCTTGTCCCAGACATCTCCTGAGATGGCCAAGCTC
Organism: Suricata suricatta; assembly: GCF_006229205.1. Lineage (NCBI taxonomy): Eukaryota > Metazoa > Chordata > Mammalia > Carnivora > Herpestidae > Suricata > Suricata suricatta. Next base: position 127,536,621 of record NC_043703.1, read on the forward strand.
CTCCTTCTGCTTCTTCCTTCCTTCAAATCACACAGTGCGCCACCCTACACACACACACACACACACACACACACACACACACACACACACACATACACACACACACACACACACACACACTCACACACACATCCTTACCTTTCCATGCTGCTTTTTGTTTGAAGAACCACAAAGCTCGGGTTTTCCCTGGGAAGGGCCTGTCAGTCAAGAAGTGTGTTACCCAGAGCTAATGAGTAACTCAAGAGAGATCAAAAGATAGAAGTGATGCCTTTTATTAAGCTCACAGATTTATTATAAGTGAGACAGCAGGACCACACAGGTCTCCTGTCCCAGTGCGGGAGCATGAGTGTGTGTGTGGTCTGTAGCAGTCGAGAGGCAGTGAGATGGCGGGTGTGAGCCTAATAAAGGCTATAATTGGCACCTCTTTTCCCACAAAACCCAACGACCACCTTCTCCCATTGCCAGGCTCTCTCCTTGTGGGAGGGGGTACATAGGGGAGTTCAGCCCAGGGGAGGAGCCTGGAGTGGGCAAGGGAGGCTTCAGCTGATGGGCCATGGCTCTGAATGTACGGGCAGGAAGGAGTGGGTGCTTCCCCCTGGGAGCCTATCCATCAGGGTCAGGAGATGTTTTCAGGGACCCCCAGGCTGGTCACAAGCATTCAATTACTTGCCCCTTCCTCAGGAAGGAGGACGGAGAGGATGAGTCATTTCTACAAACTACCATCTGGTACAGTATTAATATTAATATTTCACTGTAATAAATATTATAACAAAATTATAATGTATTATAATAAATATGTTATACTATATTTATTATAACATTATAATACATATTATAAGTATCTGTTTCAGGAGGAACAAAATGTTTTAAAAAGCTGTAACAGTTGGCTTCCACTCCCACAACCCCCATGTTCCAAAAGAAAGAAAACAGCAGTGCAAGTCTGTGTGCATGTGGTACCCTGTCCGCCCAAAGGTGACACACAAGAAGTTAGTGTTGCCTCAAGACTTTCACGAGATGAGCTTAACACTTTCTGGACATCTGTCCCTATTTTGGCCAAAGCAGGACACTGGACTTCCCTCCTCTGAATGAACCCTAGAAAGCCAGCTGTACGCAATGAGGTTCTTCCCTCATGAAACATGCATGTCCTTGGCCAAATCGGAACACAGTTTTGTCATCTGTACAATGAGAGAGTAGAGCCGCCTGATGTGGAGAACTTTTCTAGCTCTGACATTCTGAATCCAGGCCTTGTAGCAAGGCCCATCTGTCGCTCAAGGGAACAATGGCTGCAGTGTCCCTCCATTCCCCATCATGACTCAGTGGCCCATTCGCCACTGCCCTTCTAGCCCTCCCCTGTAGCCCCTCACCTCCCCAGGCTCCTGCCTTGCTTCCAGCACTCTCTCCACCTGCACGCCGCCCACCACATGTGTTAGAGCCTGGCTAATTCGGCTTTGGCAAAGCCACAAGCCTGATGATTCCCCCCGACATTCCTTGGCAGGCTCTCCTCCTCCTCAGCAGAGACTTCAGAGTCAGGAGCAGCCATGAGCTCATGTTCTGGTCCACCTTTATTACTTCTAGAAAGTCAGCTTCATTCACTGATGTGCTATTAATTATTGCTACAAGTAATTGACTCTAAGTTGAATATTCTGAGACAGCAAGAAAAAACTTCAGTCCGGGAAGTTTACTCTTAATGCCTTTTTATTACTTACTCTGCTTGAAGATTTTATTTCTACAGCCAAAAATAAAGTTGCTACTGATCCCAATTGGCACTCAAAAGAAGTTTTGCTAGATTGATAGCAAGAGACTCCAGAGATAGAAAGGATAAAGAACACTAACATTAATGAGACACTTCATATTTGTTAGCTTATTTCCACATCAGAACAGTTGACCTTTATTATTTCCAGCTTGCAAGTGAAGGGACAGAAACTTCAAGAAGGTAAGTCCTACAACCCATGGCAAAACTGAGTTTGGACAGGCCCGTCTCACTGCAAACACTGTGTTTTGCTGTGATGCCCGTGACCTTCATTCACTCAGACCGAAGTTTCCCCAAATGTAACTGCAAGGGCATCAGCCCTCCACAAGCACATGTAGGTGAGCCCTGGCCCCCTGCAAGCTAGAGTACCTGATCATTTGTTTCATCCACAGGTAGGGTCGACTGAACATTTTTAGACCTTAGAGAAAATCACTTCATATACTGAGTAGGTAAGAAATACTTACATAAAAAAAAAGAAATATTTACATAAAATACAGGCATCACAGTTAAAAGGGAATGATTTTTACTTCATAACGTAACAGCAGAGAAAAAAACTGGGTGGGCCTATGCTTTATAGAACTGAATTTTAAAAGTCATATTCTCCCCCAAAGGCCCCACCAGTCCTATGTACTTGATTTCTATTATCATTTTTTTAAACTAATCTCTATGCCCAACGTGGGGCTTGAATTCATGGCCTGGATATTGAGTCGAATGCTTTATTGACTGGACCCACCAGGTGCATCCCGCTTCCTCTATTTCTCAAAAAAAAAAAAAAAAAAACCCTTGCTGTATAGAAAACTCTGGATGTTCCAATCCTTCAGCTATAGAAATGTGAATGTGTGGTTAAGGAATTTCGTGAATGCTAATTTCTTGAATTTCTCGAATGCTAACATGAGTGTAAGTACACCATTTGTTATTGGACAGGCAAGGCAGGGGCTGAGAAGGAAAGTATGAGTGTTTGCCACAGGGTGATGTTGGAACATCATGGGGTAAGAAGGTTAGGGAGGCGGGAGAAGGGGAGGCAAGAGGGAAAGGAGGCTTAGAGACTTGGCTTCTTGTAGTAATGCTCACTTCTTAACGTTAGATGTGGGGTCAGCACATGTCAAGCTGTGTGCCACATCTGGCCCACTATCTGGGTTTGTATAGCATCTGAGCTAAGAATGGTTGTGAATTTTTAAATAGTTGATAAACGGTGTACAACTCCCAGAGTGAACCCTAATGTCAACATGGACTGTAGGTGATAATGACGTGTCAACGGTGGATCATCATTTGTAACAAATGTACCCTCTGGTGGGGATGTCGATGTGGCTAGAGGCTGCACACATGTGGGGCAGGAGGCATATGGGAAAAATCTCTGTACCTTCCTTTTCATTTTGCTGTGAACCTAAAACTGCTCTAAACAAATAAATCTTTTTTTAAAAAAAACCAAAGGAGGAATATTCTGTGACACATGAAAATGAAATGAAATGCAAATTTCAGCATCCATAAATAAGATTTTATTGGAAAAGAGCCATGCTCATTTGTTTGTGTATTGTCCTGCATTCTTTTCTGCTGCAACGGCAGAGCCGAGTGGTCAAGAGGGAGATTATGTGGCCCATAAAGTCTAAAATATTTACCACCTGCCTTTTATAGAAAAAGTTTACTGACCCCTGCTTTTGCTAGTTCCCACTCCCAACCATCCTACCGTTCTTCTCTTCTTTTTTCCTTTCTCTTTCCATCTCCTTACCGTCCCCCTTACCATCCCGGAGGAAAAGAAGGTCGGTGCCTGTGTGGAGTTGCAGGCTGCATTTGGGGTGACTGAGGTGCGTGCGTATGTGTGCATGTGGGTGTGTGTTGAGTTTGATGATGCTTCATTTCATTTTTACTTTTTGTTGCTCAAGGAGCAAATTTCAGTCATCAGGGAATTTCATCCCCTGACTCAGACACTTAGATAAACACTAGGGACTGTGTTAATCAGGTCCATATCATTCCTCATAGGGGACGAACCCCATAGATGAACTTGTAATGAACACAGAGGATTTCAGGCTCACCTAGACATATGAGCAAGGGTCTGAGCAAAAAGTACAGGTGAAGTAATTGTCAGGATAATCTGAGCCCCTAACTTAGCTCTTTAAAGAAAAGAGGAGGTGGGCCTGCATTATCCAGGGAAATGACACGAACTGGGTGATTTCACCATTGACCTGTGACCCCCATGTGGTTGGTACAGCTGTCACTGGGGCACCGTGATAGTGCTGCAATGAGAATCTATTGGGAGGAAACCCTTTTCTGTGCAAAACACTGTGGCTGGCACGGCCTTCCAAGTGCTGCACTTCCGCTGGTCTGTCTTGTCCCCATGCCCATGGGCAGGGGAGACCAGTGTGAATAGGGGACAGCCTTTCCTGGCCCCTTTGCTCCAGGAGGAAGAGTCACTCATGTGCCCTTCTCAGGGCCCCACACTCTGGGCTGCTTTTCTGCTTCCCCGCTCGGTTGGTACCGGCTTGGTTGGCTCTGAAAGTCTTACCTCTTGCCTCCTCTCAGGATTCGGAGTTTCTGGGACACCTGGGTGGCTCAGTCAGTTAAGTGTCCGACTTCGGCACAGGACATGATCTCACAGTTCGTGGGTGTGAGCCCCGCATTGGGCTCCGTGCTGACAGCTAGCTCAGAGCCTGGAGACTGTCTTCAGATCCTGTGACTCCTTCTTTCTCTGACCCTCCCCTGGTCATGCTGTCTCTCTCTCTCTCTCTCAAAAAAAAAAAAGGACTTGGAATTTCTTCTGATGGTGAAATGACCTTGGCATTTCAGGCTTGGTCACACGCCACCCATGGACCACTTCTCCTGGGTCCTCTTTCTCCCCTAGCTGCCAGGGGTTGGTGATTTCAAGTTTCATTTCAATCGTACATTTTTCCTGGGAGAACACATTCTCCCAGGAATTCACCTATCCCTTCCATGCTGATGACTCTGGCATCTATACACTTAGTCCTGACCCTTCTCTAGAGCAAACAGCATACATCTCCAATGCATTTGTTCATTCACTCATTAATTCTTCATTGAGGACTTGCCCTGCTCTGACAGTGTGCTGAGCACCGTGGTGCAGTGGTCTCCAAGCAGATATGAGGGAGACCTCAGGGAGAAGGGAGACAGAGGTAACCAAGGGGTTGCACAAAGTATAGTGATTTTATACAGAGTTTCAGAGAGCTCTGTGATAAATGCCCCTGAGAAAGGGAGAAAGACACATCGTGCTCTGAGGTGCATAACAAGGGAACTTGCTATAATTCGGAGGGGGGTAGGGAGCTTTGCCAAGGAATGGGATTTCAAGCTAAAGTCTGAAAAACTCAAAAGAGTTAACAAGATAAAATGGACAGAGCTCTGGCTAGCAGGAACAAGATGGGTAAAAAGCCAGAGGTGGGAAGGAGCCTGGTATGCTCAGGGGATGGAGGAAGTCCACAGTGGAATGGTTTCTGAACAAGAAGGGAGAGTTTTCAGATGCCACTAGCGGCAGGCTGCAGACAGATCACGTGTGGTCTTTTTATCAGCTAGTGTGCTTCTGGCTGCAAGTAACACAAACCTAACTTCCACTGGCTTAAGTGGGAAAATATATTGTTTTACAGAACTGGAAACCTTCACCACAAGCACCCTTGAGAACTGACCTCACCTAATGACTCTGTATTAGTTAACAATTGCTGCGTAACAAATTCCCCCAAGACTTAGATGCTAAAAACAACATTATCATCTCGCAGTTCCTCTAGGTCAAGGGTCTAAGAACACAGGGTGCCTCTGGCTCAAGATCCTTCATGGGGTTGTAGCCAAGCCGCTGACCAAGGCTCTGGTCATCGCAAAGCCTTGCCTGGTGCTGAGGGATCTGCTTCCAATATCAGCTGAGTGTTGACACTGGGGGTTAGGCTGAGAACCTCCACTCTTCACCATGGGGTCCTTTTCACAGGGACTCTTGCAGCATGGGACTTGCTTCCCTTGGCACAAATGAGCTGAGAGGGAGAGAAAGAACCAAGTCTGCTTGCCTGGTAAGTTCTTGGAGTGTAACAAGAAGCAAGACAGATCAGTCATGGAGGTTGTGGGTTTGGAGTCAGCCCGTCCTGCTTTTCCATTCTGACTTTACCAGTTACTAGCTGTATGACTTTAGGTAAGTTACTTAATGTCACTGAACCTCAGAGGGGTTTCCTCACTATAATGTTGTTGGTAGCGGGGTGTGTGAGTGTGTGTGTGTGTGTTTCTGTGTGCATCAGGGTACAGGTCCTGACAAGGACTTCAGGGGGATGAGTGCCTGGCAAGGGGCTGGGAGCCCAATGGCTGACATGATACCAAGCTTTTGGTAAATGGTAACTGAGTGCACCTGATGGCTCAGTCAGTTAAGCATCTGACTCTTGATTTTGGTTCAGGTCATGATCTCACGGTTCACGAGTTCAAGTCCCACATCAGGCTCTGTGCTGATGGCACAGAGCCTGCTTGGGATTCACTCTTTCTCTATCTTTTGCCCTCCCCTGCTTGCTCTCTCTCTCTCTCAAAATAAACAAATTCAAATAAATAATAAATAAATCATAGCTGATTACTATTAAGATTTCTAATAAAATCACCATGGGAACATCCCCTTATTAAATCTCACCTGCTCCAGGCTACATGCGTTAAACAGTTCATGTGGATAATTCACAGAGCCCACTGTGTTTATACTAAGTTTGCTTTGACTTCAGAGTAGAAATGAGTTTGGCAGGTCTCCCATCTCTTCTTGGGAGATTCAGTGCCCTCTGGTACGGGCGGGGGTCGGGGGTGCGTGGCGCTGTTAAGGCCGGGCTCCCTCTGGCTGATGCGGGCAGGACATGGGTGTATCCAGGTTGACCACCGACCGACCTAGCTCACTCAGCAAGCACCACCAGCTTGGAGAGGTGGGCTGCAGCCTCTGGTAGAGACTCTGTAGTGCCTCTCGCCAGGCCAGAGCTGGGGGTATTGGTGAGGAGCTGGGGACTCCAGGCTTGAGGGCAGAGACACCCCCAGATCTCCTCCATGGCCACCTTGCTATCTCTCTTTGCTCCTTCAACTCCCACCCCCAGCCAGCTCCAGACCTCATTCCTGTCCTCTTCTTCCCTCTCTGCCACCTGCTGCTTCAGACGGGTTTCATCTCCTCCTGTTTTACTGTGGAACAGACACAAGACACCTTAAAGGACCATCTGTGCACGTTGTCCCAAAGCAAAACCCCAGTCCTTTGAGATTCTAAGGCTGGTTATGGCCAGTTGCACCAAAGATGATGCTTCTGGGGTGAAAAGCCTCAGCTTTTCCATTTTCTCTCCCTGTCCCCCACTCCTCAGTCCCTCTTGGTTTCTTTCCTCACCTCAGCTTCCTTTATGTTCCCTTATGTTCCTCCCTCCTTCTCCCCTACCCCTTTCCTCTTCCTCTCTCCCCCTCTTCTTTCCTCAGTCCAAGAAGAGATGGCAACACTATTGGGGTCCAGAGGAAAAGAACAGTGATATTTGTCTTTGTCCTTTCTCATCCGTGATTCTGGGATACTGGGTGTAGTTTCCAGGTTAAGTAGGACAAGAATTGCTTTGCTTGCACAAAACAGGAAAATCTCTGCCAAGTGAGCCTGGCAAATTTCTAGCTCTCACTCTGAAGGCAGTGGAAGGTGTGACAGTTCTCCAGCGCTGTGTTTGAGGGCTTGGCTCAAAGTTCCATTTCTTCCAGGAAACCTGGTCCAGGTGAGGGGTGGGGTGGAAGGGGAGGGCCAGGGATATGTCTTAGCCTGACTTGGGGCTTTACTCCTGATTTATGTGTTGGGTGAATCTGGACACACTCTTTATTTTAGGGAACGATTGGTCATGGATTATGATGCACATCTGTTATTATGTAGTGAAGTATGAACCAAGTAATTTATGCAATTACTCACAGTTACTGTGCCGTAGTAACTGAAAGGTGAACAGTGGTGTTGGGTACTGGTGTTATTCACCAGGTTTGGCAACTGAAATCCATGTGTATCGAACCATGCAAAGCAAGGGCTGCCTGCATTTGACGTGCCACTAGATAGCTCCACCGAGAAACTCAATGAGCACCTAAAGCCTGTCATCTCTCCCTTGAAACCTGCTCTCCTTCCTGACTCCCTGTTATGCCCTCCACCGAGGACCTCAGGCTAAGAACCAGCAGGTTGTCTCAGCCCTTGGTCCTACTCACTCTATCTCCCAACAACGCCCCAGTCCTGTGATTCCACCTCCTAAATATTTCACAAATCTGTTCTAACCTCTCCACCACCCTCATTCAGGCCCCCATCTCACATGTAGGATACAGTGAGGGTCCTGTCTCCTGGCCTCTGCTGAGGTCCCTTCAATCAGTCATCTGTACAACCACCAGTAACTAAAACACAGAGCTGCTGCTATGATGCCCTTGCTCAAAGCCTTTCAGTGTTAGGCCACGGCAGACAAGACTTCCAGAAGCTGGTTCCTGTGGTCATCAGTCCTCTCATCATTCCCTGTCAGTACTGAATGGTTAGAACCATGGAACTGCCCTGTGGTTGGTTTCCATACTTTTTCCAGAATGTCCCCCTCCCCAGCTACTCTCTTCACCTGGCCATGTCCAACACATTTAAGACTCAGCACAAATGTCTCCTCCTCCTTCTCACCGTGGACTGTGTCAGGTCCCCTCCTCGGTTCTCCCACTGCTCTCTTGGATGGGCCTATCACTGCTTTCACCACCACACAGCTTTATAATCAACTCTTTCTGTGTGTATCTCCTCTACCAGGAGGCAGGGGCCATGTCCTACTCACCTTCATGTTCCAAAGGCAAGCTACAGGGAAAGTGCTCAATAAATGCTCCTTATGTCATGAAATTAAAAGTTTGGAGTTGTACAAAGTTTGGATCTGTACTAGACCAACTCAAATGGAATGTTGTGGCATGCAAAATGATTTCATTTGTTTTACAAATGAGAAAAGTGAGGTTCGGGAGCCTTAGTGGTTTACCCAATGTCATGTGTCTTTCATGTGACAGAGCGCTCTCTCAAACCTGGACCTTCTGACTTCAAGTCCAGGCCTCTCTATCTGACAGATCCCAGTCCCGACCTTGTGTGTTGGCTAAGTGTTAGGGGCATACTTCATGGAGACCAGGCATGGCTCATTTTGTCCACTGTTCTTCCAGTGCCTAGAGCCCAGGGTTGACATTCAATACATATTTGTTGAATTAACTAATTCATGAGTTAGTTAGTGAAAGTTGGCATGAGGTCAAGTTTTGTTGGTTCGAATGGAGAAGCCAGGCATTTGGGCATTTCAAAGAGTGGTATAAAAGAGATATCAAAATAGCCTCTATTCTAGGAGCAACAGGTAGAAAGAGGATCACTTTCTCTCCTACACTCAGGTAGTAAGATGTCTGTAGGGTCCCTCGGGGCTGAAGTCCCCAACACCCCAGCCTCTGAACAGGTGAAAGGGAGCATTAGCAGGCAGCCAGCTCCTGCCACCTCTGGAGTGGGGTTTTTGGAAAGGTATTATCACTCCTGGCTGTCAGGATGGGACTGGGGCACATTGCCTTCCAAGAATGTGACTGACAGCAAATTTGAGTTCAAAAGAAGATTGGATTTCAAGGCAACTGGAAGCTATTCAGTCAAAGCCAAGTTTTACAGGGAGAATTTCCTCTCGTCTCCTCTCCTGTCCTCCTCCTCCCTCCAGGGCAGCTGGGGCTTGTTGAGACCTGAAAGAGAACTGACAGTGCCTGACTGTTTCCCTAATTGAAAAAGGAGAGGCAGAAAACCAGACTTTGGACTTGTTTATGAGCCCAGGCAGGATCCAAGAAATACATCTCCCTGAGCATCCCTGGTGAAATGGCTACTCAGAGCACATTCAACATGGCGGCCAGTGGACTGGGCCTCAGCACTCGTGTCCAGCACTCAGCAGCCTTTGTTGGGAAAAGAGGCTGTTACCATGCTTTATGCTGACTGTAAGAGGAGGGAAGGGGGCTGTTATTAACAAATTGAATTCCTAGGTTTGTACAGAATTTTCCAGTTTGCTATCACAGCAACATACTGAAGCAGCTACAGAGGGGCCACCAACAATTTACAGTAAAGAAATCTGGGCCAGGAGAGGTTTCCAGACTTGATGATGCTCACACAACCAGCAGAAGGTAGTGCAGACTTAAAACCAGGCCCTTGACCGAAGACCCAGCGCCCGTGACTGAATGCTCCCTCCAGCCTGGTGTACCTGTGCACTTTCACACATTAAACCCTCAATCCTCACAGGCACCTATGAACCCAATGTTATTTTTATCCCCAATTTATAGATGAGGAAACAGAAGCTCAGAGACATTTAGCAAGTTGCTAAAGACCATACAACCATTAATAGTGAAGCCAGAATTTGGTTTTCAAGCACAGACAGCCTGGCTCCAGAGTCAATTATGTAACTAGTACTTGATTGTAAATTTCCAAGCTCAGAGGAAAACCTCACCAACAGTTTTGGTTTTTGGCGGGGGGTGGGGGGGGTGGGGGGGGAGACACTAGGAGGCCCCATGTTTGAACTTGGAAGGTATCACAGCTGCACCCTTCCCGATCCTCACTAGATCCTCACCAAGGCAGCTGTCACACTTGACCATGGCAGGTTGAGGACCCTAGGAGAAGACCCCAAACAGTAGGCACCAAACACACAAATGTAAGAGCTGGTGTGCCAATGGTCCAAGGGCAGGTTGACAAACAGAAATCAAAGAAATGCAGTGAGGGGAGGGCAAAGCAAGGAAGGATATATGAAGTCTACACAGCCAGAAGTCTGGGGGAGGAGGAAAGGACAAAAGAAAGGGTCAGTGTTAGGAAAGCACATATTCAATTGGCATGTTGATTTCAGAGGGACTATTGTGAGTGGATTTTGTGTGCTATTCTGCCACATAAACTTATTTAGACCTCATTGCAGATTTGTCATAGAAATTGAGTCTTGAGGGTCTGAGTTACCACCCACTCACCCTGCTATAGTGTTAGCAAAGATTTCCTGGCTGTCGACCCAAATTCTAAACCATCATTTTAATTTCCTAAGATTTCCACTGTCCATCGCTCCCATGGGGCCAGTCAATGAAAAATCCATAGCCATTTAGCATTCAAGGCTCTTTGTAAGGAATCAAAAGAACATAGCGTATGCACCATTTCTGTCCACCAGGAGCTGGCAAATTAATTGGCAAAAGACACTGCTCAAGTTCATCTTTACATCTAGCTGTCAACAGTGGGTGGACTGGCATTCTGTTTGAATAGCAAGGCAGAGTGTTTTTAGCGTGGAAAGCTCTAGATATAAAGCCCAGAAAACAAAACAAAACATAACAAACAAACAAACAAGTGGAAATAACTTTTCATTCCCTCATTAGCACTAACTTTAAAACAACTATTAATAGTAATAAAACAAGAGTACTTAAAATATACCCCTCATTATGAAATGAAAAACATATGTTGTTCAAAAGCCTAGTGCGGAGAAGTGGGGACATGCCTTTGCATAGAAGCGATACAATCCTCTAACCTCATAGGTAATTAAACTTAATATTTATGGATTCCTCTTAGCCTTTCCCTTGTTTGAGTTCTCTTGCCATCTAAACCGGTCCGGTTCTCTCCAACCTATCTGCTGGACAGCTTTTCTCCTTTTGCAGCCCCTTGAGGTCTTCTGGAGAAATCTCCCTCATTCTTCTGAAGCCCGGCCCAAGGGGAAACCAAATAAACAAACCAACAAAACCCAGCTTGCTTCACAAGGACATACAGGAGGAGACAAACCAAGAATTCACTCAGTAAATGCTATGTATCAAATGAAGGTTCTGGGCCCGAGGTTCCCAGACTTTAAGACAGAACCATTAGTGCCTTTGTTAACTTTTCGATTGTGCCCCTAGGCCAAATGAAATACCAACAGTTCCATTTATTAAGTAATTAAGTAATTAGGTCCAAACAACTTAATAAGTATTTATGGCTTAACAACTTAGTAGCCACTTGAAGAATTAATACTCAAGAGATTGAAACAAAAAATATTTGTGTTTCATCATTAAATAATTACAATTACTTATTTGTGGGCATGGCACAATTTTTCAGACCATGGAATCAAGTCAGATACAATACTGCCATCATCATTTCCTGCTGCACATTGATTTTCACTTGAAACTTTTAATCATAGCAAGTGTAAAAATACGTTGCCAAGGGGCTCCTGAGTGACTCAGTTGGTTGAGCACCCGACTTCAGCTCAAGTCGTGATCTCATGGTTCGTGAGTGGGAGCCCCATATTGGGCTCACTGCTGTCAGCTTATTAGAGCAGAGCCTGCTTTGGATCCTCTGTTCCACTCTCTTTGCCCCTCCCCTGCTCACGTGCATGTGCACGCGCGCTCTCTCTCTCTCAAAAATAAATAAACATTTAAAAAAATGTTGTCATAATGAATGTGGCACAATCAAGTGGAAACCCTAAGCTAGTAGTTGGCATGGCATCTGACAGATGTTTCTTTGAGAAAAACTAAAATATTCCCCAGCACCCTGTGAACTTGCTGCAGTGGCCTGGGCACCCCAGCACACCATTTGAGAACTACAGATCCATACACTAAATGCCATGAGAGTTCCCATAAAAATGGTTCCCAGAGGATTTCATGGAGGAGGAGAAATGGGAGCTGTTGTGCCGGCATGGCTGGGTTAAAAGGAAGCGATGGGAGCACACCAGCATCGAAAGGGGCATCTGTAGAGAGGGGCATGTGCAAAGAGCAAGGGAGGCCAGCAGAATTCTCCTGGACGTGGTTTCTGTGCAAAATCTCCTGAGCGTGTTGGAGAAAGATGCTAATTAGAGATCGGACTGCGGCACATAGCTGCGGGGAGTGGAGGGGGGTCCTAGGTGTCAGGATGAGGGCTGCACCTGGCCACCCTTCCCGTGGACCATCCTTCACGGCCTCCACATTGTGGAGTCCTTACCAGTTGATCTCAACAACACTGACAGCTCTGAGGGCAGGGACTGTCTATCCCGCTTTGTACCTTCCATACCCAGGAGCACAGATCTTTGCGCAGAGTGCTCTTTCAAGAAGTAGAGACCATACCCACGTGCCCACTGTCGCCAGGATGCTAATATCTGGGTCTCTGCAGACCAAGGCCCAACCCAGGATTCCAGCACCAGGCGGGGCTGCTGAGTAGGTCTGATTCTTGCTACGCATGCCCATGTGGTGAGTTTGCAGGGAAATAAGAAGTGAGGAAACTCAGAGATTGTTTTCAAGAATAAAATGGAAAGCGCCAAGAATGCTCATTTCCAGATCTCTTATCTGTAGCATCTCCCAAGTTTTACCAGGAGGGCAGATCTTAGGGAAAGCACTTGCTGCCAGCCAGGCCTCCCTAATGTGTCTGTTCCCACGAGGCAGCCCAGATGTGACAGCTGCTCATCAGAGAGCTGTTTGTGTCTTTCTTATTTACAGTGTAAACAGCATTTAGGCTGCAGCTTTGGAAGGCCTCCGTCTATTTGTTCGGGTAAATCCATGGCCCTGGATGTGGCCTCTGTGCAAGATCTCGGCCATTAAGGCCTAGGAGGTTTTGCGCAGTGGCTTCTGGATTGTTCCTCTTCACTGGCCGTTATTACAGAAAGAGGAAGAGGTCCTCCAGCCTTCAAGACTTTTACACCAATTCTGTTTATTTACATTGCTCCTAAACAGACTCTCCCAGGAGAAAAAAAAATGGAGCCTGCTTTTCTACACCCTGTCCCTTCCTTCTAGAACACAGCACTGCTTCTAATAACACATCTCTTGGGAACGTAGCTTTATAATGAAGTTCATTGTGTCAAAAGCAAAGTCAGCAATAACAAATGAAATTTTCATAATCAAGGACTGTGGAGCAGTTGACCTCTGCAGTAACGCAACCAAAATGTCTGTTTCTGATAGAGCCATGTCCTCAGAATTTATTGGCTTCAGTATAAGTATTGGTATATTTGTCTTTGGTATCTTTTACTGTGTGAAAACCCTGAATTCTAGCAAAACTGACACATAATGGAGTCTGTTTCAAGAGAAGCTTATTGTTTTCCTGCTAATTTCCCTCCTAAAAATGAACATACTTTCTCTGCTTCTCATGGTCTCTTTAAGATCTGGGTTTTTACAAAGTAGCAATCAAGAGACATTTCAATTCCTCCTAGGTATTTTGTCCTCAATTAGAGTAAATTACCACTAGTTGTATAGTAATGCTTCATGATTCAACCACTCAGGCTTCTCATGAGGTCCTGAGCCTAAAGAAAAATTCGCATACTTTTCCTTTAAATGTGCCTTTAGGGACACCTGGGTGGCTCAGTCAATTCAGTTCAAGTCATGATCTCAGGGTTCATGGATTTGGGCTCCGCGTCGGGCTCTGTGCTGACAGTTCAGAGCCTGGAACTGCTTCAGATTCTGTGTCTCCCTCTCTCTGCCCCTTCCCCACTTATCACGCGCTCGCGCTCTCTCTCTCTCTCTCTCTCTCTCTCTCTCTCTCTCTCTCTCTCAAATATTTTAAAATTTTTAAGTAAATAATTAAATAAAAGTAAAAACTGTAACATCTGTTGTGACCACTAAGCATCATTGCCAAAGAAGAACATAAAAAAAAATTGTCCAGATAAAATTTGGAACATTTCCTCCAAATTCCTTTTGTTATTAACCAGTGTTTAAGAGAATTCTGACTTTCATTTTTCTCCAAGGTGGAATAGGGGTCTCTGAACTCACTCTGGATGTTAACACTTGCTCAACTAAAGATTTTCCTGCCAGGGGTGAGTTAAATCTTCATCTAGATGGGCATTAAAAACAATTACAAGCAGGGATGCTTGGTGGCTCAGTCAGTTAAGCATCCAACTTTGGCTCAGGTCATGGTCTTTTAGCTCATGTGTTCGAGCCCCGCATTGGGGTCTGTGCTGACAGCTCAGAGCCTGGAATCTACTTTGGATTCTGTGCCTCCCTCTCTCTCTGCCCCTTCCCTGTTCACACTCTGTCTCCCTCTCTCTCAAAAAAAAGAAAGAAAGAAAGAAAAGAAAAGACATTAAAAGAAACAACTGCAAACAAAACTCTGGCTTTTGTTCTATTTTTCTAATTTCTTGTCCCCATGAACTCCCCAGTAGAACACAAGCTCCTTGAAGACGGGGATTTTGCCTGTGTCATTCACTGTTTTATCCTAAGGGTCTGAGAGGAGGGCCTGGCACACAGTCTGCATTCAGTAGCTTCTTCCTAAGGAAGGAGTGAAGCTGGCAGCACATGGAGAGAGGTGCTATGAAGCGTAAGAGGGGTCAAACATGCTGAGCAATACTCAAATCCATGTTGCTTTTTCCCTCCCACCTCTCTGGCAGCCTCTTTTTAGAAATTTTTTTTTAATGTTTTATTTCTTTTTGAGACAGAGAGAAAGATAGAGCATGAGCGAGGAGGGCCAGAGAGAGAGGGAGACACAGAATCGGAAGCAGGCTCCAGGCTCTGAGCTGTCAGCACAGAGCCCAACATGGGGCTCGAAACCCACAAACGTGAGATCATGACCTGAGCTGAAGTCGGAGGCTTAACCTACTGAGCCACCCCAGCGCCCCTTTGACAGCCTCTTAAATCCCTAAAGATCAATCCTATTTCCCAGATTACTCACTGTTCTGGTCACCATACCTCTGCTTAACTATGACAGTGACAGCTCATTTCCTGTGGCTGCCGCTGCAAATCACCACGAACTGGGTGGCTGAAAATGACAGAAGTTTATTCTTTCACAGTTCTGGAGGCCAGATGGGCAAAATCAAGGTGTGGGCAGAGGTGTATTTCCTGCAAAGGTACTAAGGGACCAATCAGTCATTCCTGTCTCTTACAGGCTCTGGGAGCTCCTGGCAAGCCTCAGATTTCCTTGCCAGGGTACTGTCCCACTCCAGTCCCTGCCTCCCTCTTCACAATGCCTTCCCTTATTTTTATAAGGATGACTGTCCCTGGATTTGGGACCCACCCTAAATCCAGATGATCTCACTTAACTTAATTCATCTTAACTTAATATATCTGTAAAGGACCTTTTCCATATTCTGAGTGGACATGTCTTTTGGAGGGGCCACTACTGAGTGCACTACAGTGAGAACCAAAGAGGTCTTATGGTGACCATCGATGGTCCCCAAATGAGATCATCACTTAGATGACCTCATGACTTAATAAATGCTAAGATTAAATGTTTCTGTTGCCAAGAACAACATGGGCTCAAATGAACTTCGTCGTCATGTGAACCCAGATTTTCATGAACACTGCTATCACGATGGATCCCACCAACTGCATTTACGCCCTTGTTCACGCAGCAAGAAGGAGATCATCCTATTCCCCATTGACTTCACGTAGAGAAAATTTGCAGCCTTGACCTCATCATCATGATGTTTGTCTAAGCTGCAAGTCTATATATCAAACTCAAGGGAGCCAAAAATAGGGCCATGAGAAGTTAACTAGAATTCTATCCCTCTCCAGCACTCATTTAATGAATTTCTATGGTGTTTTCACACTGCGTGAGATGCTACGCTGGGCTTTCTGAAGGACTCCAAGTTCAGGTATAACTTCTACGATACCACAGAAAGCTCACAAGCCGTCAATGAATATTTTTAGACACACTTGAATTCAACTAAACACATACTCTTTTGCATTATTCATAACAGTGAGAAAAAAACCTTGCCAAATGCCTTCTTTGACATTTATGTCAAGATACATTACATCTACCAATTTGCCAATTTAATAACCAACCTTATCAGAAACAGGCTTTTATTTGGCAGGGCTTATTTTCAGTGAACCTATTTCAATTCCTGATGATTGCTGTTGGAAGACTGATTCTAAAATGTTGGTTGGGGTTGGCAGACACCAAGTTTATCATCTGCAGTTAGTAGAATAAAACTTAAAAAAATTTTTTTTCACATATTCGCATATCCTGTCAACTGACACCTCTTTAACTTTCCAGGAATTCCAAAAATTACTGACAGGAGCTTTTCCTGTAAGGAATTGACTGACTTGCATGAAAGAAAAAGTTTTGTATGCAGCGAGCCCTTGTGTGTGTGTACGTGTGTATACACACATGTTTGCGGCGTATGTGTGTGTGACTTGCTTTTGCCAAATTAGTTCTCACCGCAACCCTATAAAGTAGAAACTGCTTATTAAATCTACTTTACAGATAAGGAAAATGGTTGAAGCAAAACTGGACAACAAGAAATACTTTTTTACGAAAGCTGGACAGTTTAAAGGAAACAGTCTTTTTGGAAGATGAAGTTCCTGGTCCTGGACGATGTTCTTTCATCTGAATAAGGCCACCCATACACCCAGGTCCCAAAGATGGTGTGTGTCGGTGGTGCCACCTGAATGGGGATCAGTCACAGATGAATGAGAATCTTGCCGCTGCTGTTAAAGGTCGTTGGTGTTTATATCAAGACCCCATGCCAGTTGTACTCATACCAGCTCATGTCTTCATCATGAAACAATTCCCTCTTAGTTGGCCCTCTGAATTGTAAACTGAAAATGCTTTTTTTAATGTTTATTTATTTTTGAGAAAGAGTGTGCCCGTGAGTGGGGGTGGGGGGACAGAGAGAGAGGGAGACAGAGAATCTGAAGCGAGCTCAGTGCTGCCGGCGCAAAGCAGAACGTGGGGCTCGAACCCACAAATCGTGAGATCATGACCTGAGCCGAAGTCAGACACTCAACCGACTGAACCACCCAAGCGCCTCGAACTGAAAATGCTTTCAAACAATTAATCCAGGTCAACAGTTCATATGAAAGTCATCAGAGAGAACTTAATACAATAACAACAACAATAAAACTGTATCTAAGCCCTTCTCCAGACCAATTAAAAGGGGTCAGGAGGAGTAAGGCAGAGAATCAACATTTTTAAAAGCTTTCTGGATGATTTTAATGTGCCTCCAAGGATTTGAGCCAAGATTGAAGAATTTCTCATCTAATGGGGGTGAGATCAGAGTCTCTCAAACTTTACTGTGGATAAAAATGACCCAGAAGTGTGTTAAAAATGCAGATGCACAGTTACCAGTAGAGATTCTGACTTAGGAGGTCTGGAGTGAGGTCCAGGAATCTGCAATGCACAGATCCCTTCATCACACTTTTATGTACTGATTGATTGATTGATTTTGAGAGAGAGAGGGCATGAGCAGAGGAGGAGCAGAGAGAAGGAGAGAGAGAGAATCCCAAGCAGGCTCAGACTATCAGTGCAGAGCCCAACATGGAGCTCAAACTCACAAACTGTGAGGTCATAATCTGAGCTGAAATCAGGTGTGCGACACTTAACCAACAAAATGGCAAAGAGGCACAGCAGACAAACAAAGGAGTTAAGATGCCCTCTTTGGCCTATCTTGGACTAAAATGATTTCTCTTGGTCTTCCCTTTCCAATGTGAAGATCATCCTTATTTCTATAAATATTTAAGCAAACTAGGCATCACATTGGCCAGGTTAGGTTCTGCTGCAGTAACAAACTTTCACACCTTAGAAGTTTTTTAAAAAAATTTAGTTTATTTATTTTGTAGTTTAAATCCAAGTTCATTAACAGGTAGTGTAATAATAATTTCAGAAGTAGAATTTAATGATTCATCACTTACATAGACACTCAGTGCTCATCCCAGCAAGTGCCCTCCTTAATGCCCATCCCCCATTTGGCCCATCCCCCACCCAATACCCTCCAGCAACCCTCAGTTCGTTCTCTGTATTTAAGAGTCCCTCATGGTTTGTCTCCTTCTCTGTTTTTATCTTATTTTTCCTTTCCTTCCCTTATGTCCATCTGTTTTGTATCTTAAATTCACATATAAGTTACACCTTAGGAGTTTTATACAAAGTTATTTCTGGTGACACCACTGACTTTCACATTGGGAGGTCTGCTCCATATAGTCACTTAGAGACCCAAGCTGACAGAGATTCCATTCTCCCGTAACACAGCAGCAGGTGAGGGAGAGAGAACAGTGCAGAAAGCTCCCAATGGCTTGACGTCCCTCAGATGGGAAGTGACACTGGCACATAATCCATTGGCCACCCCTAGTCACATGACCCCTCCAGGGGGACATGAGAGCATGAAGGGGAGCTTGGGCGACAATTGGTAAATGCAACTGTCTCTTCCAAGGGATTTGAATCATTGTGCCTTATCTCAGGCTTCTTTCATCTATCGACAATGTATTATCGTCCTCAATCAAGCAAGCATTTATTAAGCCCCAACTCTGTGATCAGTACTGTGCCAGAAAATAATCGAAGATGGGCTCCAAAAGAAATAAAAAATAGGCCTCCTAGTCTTTAAGATTCTCTAGGGAGATAACACAGATAAGAAGGCGCTAGTGAACAATAGACAATATTGCACAACGGAGGGCCAAATTACGTGGGCGCCCCTGCATGCAGTCGCTGCTCAGAAGGGGTGTGATCGTGAGGCCGGGATGGTCAGGGGGGACTTGCTCAGGCACTGGGAAGCTGGACAGGACTTGAAGGAGGTCTCGGCAACAGCTTAGAGAGAAGGCGGAGGAATCGTTGAGTATGAATCTTCAAGGAGGGTCCAAATGTTAAATGTCCAGGGAGTCCTGACTGATCCATTTGCTACTTCTGAGTTTATTTTGGTCTCTATTAAAGGCCATAATTAACTGAACTCAGGCCATTGGAGGAAGTTAACTGTTGGAAAAACACAAACTCCTGACAGCAGTGTGGATGTAGGACTAACTTATACCTTTTCCCTACTGAAGATGGGAAATGCCCTAATGTCGTCTTCAGACCAGGAAAATCTATAGAGTTGGCTGTGAGGGCTTCTCTAACATCCCCCAAAGAGTGGCTCCTCCTGCGAAGGCCACGAGTAGAGTGTCCCCAGGAGGAACTGAGCGCTTGGAGTTGGCCCTGTCACATGTGATGTGGAGTGGCTGCCACCAGCTTTAGGATTTCAAGCTCCCGAGGCTTTCTCACCGAAGGCAGGACTCTGCCAGCCCAATAAATCAGCAGAAAAATAATAAATAGATGCTCTCACTGCCCATCCAGAGGAGGCTTGTGCAATCCCCTCCTGACCCCACCCGGCGCCCTGTGCTACTGTCACCGCTCCTGCAGGGGACCCGGGGAAACTTGGGAGGGAAGGTGTGGGTGCCTCGGTCCCTGCAGACAAAGAGCCAAGTCTCTGAGGTGGGAGAGCGGGCGCTGGAGGCAGCGCCCGAGGATGGGGTGGGCCGGGAAGATTGGGATCTGCCAGGCTGTGTTGAAACCGAGTCTCGTGCTAGGCCTGGAGGAACAGAACGTCTGCAGATAAGCGAGCCGGGCTGGAAGTCTGGGTCAGAATGGGGCTGAGAACAGGCTGCTTGGCGGCGCTGTGAGAACCGTGGTTTGGACATGCCCATTTGCTTGTGGCTTCGGCCCCCACAGCAAGGCGCGGCGAGGAGGGGGGAAGAGTGTTGAAATATCAACAGGGAGGCTGAGGAGTTCTCATGGGTGGCTGTGTCAGGGTGGCCCCTGGAGTAGGAGCCTGGGGTCTGGGAGGAGCTGCTTCTTAGGGGTGCGAATGGGGAGACCATACAGTTCAGGTTAGAACATCTTGAGCTCCTCTGCCTTCTGAGTCGGCTCAATGATGCCCAGAGCAGGAAGCCGGCCGACCCCAGTCACACAGCTAATGGGGACAGTCAGCACTGCCCAGTTCTCCAGGCTCAATAATCTAAAGCTGCTGTCTGCCACGCTGTCAGGGCAAAGTCATGCACACACACACACAATTGCACATACACACATAAGGAAAATTGGACAACAGAGCAGAGTTAACTCAGGGGGAGCAAGCCTCTGCAAGGTGGAAAGAGGGCCCCAAGCAACGCCCCCCACACCTCCTCAGCCTCTCCGGCTTTCCCCCGAGACTACACATGGCATCTTCTAGCAATAGATCCTTAACCTCCTGCCACAGGGGAGCTTCCAACTTTTAGCTAAGGCTCCACGTGGTCGTTCAAGACGTAAGCCACTGGCAGAGCTTTGATGTGACCACGGAGAAATCTCTGCCATATCCGAATTGCCTACAGGACCCCTTGGCCTTGGAGTGAGGTTTGGCCGGAATGATTCTGGGGGAGAAGGAGCAGGAATTCTGCTTGCTGGGTAGGATGCACATCGTCATTTTATGACTCTAGAGAAGTGATATGTTGGGTGTCACTTCTGCAGGAGCTGAGAAGTCACCGGAGGGAGCGGCCCACGGACCTACACTGCACTCAGCCCACAGCCACCTCGGAGGGGGCCTCCTCCATGTGGGCTTCTCCAGGAAAATGCCACAAGGTCGGACCCTACCCTCTGCCCTCCTTGCCAGTCCCTTCCAGCCTCACTGTGCTGGGTGACTGACTGGCTAGAAACACAGACTCTGGAGCCAGACTGCCCAGTGCAAGTCTCAGCCCCACCACTCAGCTGTGAGAACTTAAGCCACTTACTTGACCTTTATTCCCTCCTATATCTAAAGCCTCCCTCTCTCTAAAATGAGAATAATAATAGTCCCTCCATTACTGGGTAGTTATTGAGGATTTTATTTATTATGTAAAGTACTTAAACTAATCTAGCACAGGGGCACCTGGGTGGCTCAGTCGATTAAGTGCCCAACTTCAGCTCAGGTCATGATCTCGCAGTTTGTGGGTTCGAGCCCTACATCGGGCTCTGTGCTGACGGCTAAGAGCCTGGAACCTGCTTCAGATTCTGTGTCTCCCCTTCTCTCTACCCCTCCCCCACTCATGCTCTGTCTCTCCCTGTTTCTCAATAATAAATAAATGTTAAAAAAAATAATCTAGCACAATGTGTTGCTTTACTATAATCAGTATTCCCTCTTCTAGACATAAAACAGATGTTCTCTGTTTTGTGAATGGGGCCAGCATGAGAGAGAGAATATGTGTGAAAGGAATAAAAGCATCTCACCCTCATTCATTCATTCATTCAGCATGCATTATCGCTGTGCTTTTTCTTTTCAAGTAAAACAGCCACAGATAAAATGCAACTATTCAAATATAGCTTCAGGCACAGTTTAGCTTCCACTTGTTTCTCCCGAATCTCCAGCTGTTCTCCCAGACCTATAATTGTCCCAGCTGCTCTCCGAAAACAGCAGCCCAGCCCTTCTCCCAGGTGAGTGATGGCAGCAGCCTGGCATGCCCGGGTCCCACCTGGGCACCCAGCGGGCAGCGTGCGCGTCGTTCCGAGGCCCTTCTTTTGAAATTCCACACCAATAATTAAAGATTTCTAATTCTATAGTAATTGAGCACTATTTGGGACTGATTAAGGAGATACTATCTAAATAATTATCTATTAAAGCGTTGCTTTCTTTTGTGTGGGCCATGAATGGCGTGTCCAAAGCGAACATAAAATCTCTCTCCCACCTGGCTCTTATTATGTCTGTCCATTTGCTCTCCCTGTTCCTTCCCCATTTCTCTCTTTCTGCCTTTTCTCTGCATGTCTTGCTGTCTCTCTCTCTCTCTCTCTCTCTCTCTCCCCTTATTTGGTCATGTTTTGCCACATGGCCATCACTCTGGTGATTTGGTGATAGCATCAGGCTCTTGTGTTTGCTCTGCAAAATTCCAAACCAAATAAATAGTAGGGCTGATTTTTATTACAAGTGGTAGAATTGACTTGTGGTGAGGGGACCCTCGTTACATGACGTCCAAGAGTCAGGCACTTCATTAAGGCAGTTTAATTGTTATGTCTGATTTAATGAAACTGTCACAACAATCCAGGAAAGTAGATATAACTCTCTATAGTTCACCAGTTAAGAAGCAGAAGCAGAGGAAGTTAAATAGCTTGCCCACATGTGATACATGTGTAACATACATTAACACACATGATGATGGAGGTCGTACAATCACGTGTATGATCCTGTACAGAAAAATGAGCCCTCTTTTCATTTCAAGTCATTTCATTTCATTCCTCACTGCTGGAGGGAGGCGGACCACAGATAGCCCTCCCCGCCCCAAACCTGAAGGTCTGCTTCTTGCTTACCACTACCAGATGCAGCAGAGAGTCCCTGGTAGGCAGAGACCCCTGGTCATTTTCACTTCCAGTAATAGCCTACGACTTGGCTTGCTGAGAGCAGGGGCCACATGCTGTCTGCCTCCACCCATTTCTTCAGCACTCAGACCTGTGTTCAGCACACAGCTTTTGTGAATGCATCGAAGGGTTCGTCTGCAGGTATCTTAGTGCAAAGAGTTGCTCCACCCTGATTTGGACCCCAGCGAAAGCTTACACTAACAGCCTCATCTCCTACCGTCTTGTCTGTCCAATAAGACAACACAGATTTCTTTTCCCGTACACTATGGCACCAACAAGTGCTGGGAATACAGTGGATATTCAAAACGTCCTTGGCAGGGTCGTTTGGGTGCCTCAACTGGTTAAGCATCTGGCTTCAGCTCAGGTCATGATCTCATGGTTCACAGATTCAATCCCTGCATCGGGCTCTGCCGGACAGCTCAGAGCCTGGAACCTGATTCACATTCTGTCTCCCTCGCTCTCTGTTCCTCCCCTGCTCATGCTGTTTCTCTCTCTTTTTCTCTGTCTCTAAAAAATAAATAAATATTTTTTAAAAAAACAGTCCTTGGAAATTAGACTGAATTACTAAATAGATGGCAACTCAGGGAAGTTTTTTATTTTTTTTCAAAATTTTCGTATTTTTTACTTGTAAATGCTTATTTATTTTGAGATAGAGAGTGTTCATGTGCACACGGATGGGTGGAGGGGAGGGGCAGAGAGAGAGAATCTCAAACAGGCTCCTCAGTGTTAGCCCAGAGCCTGACTCGGGGCTCCATCTCACAAATCATGAGATCACGATCTGAGCTGAAATCAAAAGTTGAATGCCAAACTGACTGAGCTACCCAGGCTCCCAGGGTGATTAAAAAAATTTTTTTAATGTTTTTATTTATTTTTGAGAGAGAGAGAGAGACAGAGTGAACAGGGGAGGGTCAAAGAGAGAAGGAGTCACAGGATCTGAAGACAGACTCCAAGCTCTGAGCTGGCTGGCAGCACAGAGCCCGATGCAGGGCTCAAACCCATGAACCGTGAGATCATGACCTGAGCCGAAGCCAGGCACCCCATGGGTGATTTTTTTAAAGAAAAATAAGGGTGCTTGTCTAGCCTCTGAGCTGAAAGCTATAGAGGACACCCAGCTCCCCCAACCCCCTGCACCTGTCAGGCTCACCTGTCGGTGCAGATTGTTGGTAGTGGAGTCATAGTTTCGGCAAAATACACACAGTTAAGTAAATGGTTGACAGGCCTACTTATCTCACATTTTAGAGACTCCAAGAATTCCTGGGTGATGGTCAGTTGATTTGGGCTGGTCACTCATCAATAGACTTCTAATTGTTAAAACCATCCCTGCAGCAGGGGTAAAAATGTACCAAACATCTTTAGTTTGAGATCAGATCTAGCTTGGAAATAAGATGTTTTATGTGCCTATGCCTGGGTCTCCAGAGACCAGATTCTCCAGACAAATTCCCTTCAAGCTCTCTTTACAACTTGGGAGGGTTACTTCATGTCTTGAAGCCCTTTTTCCAGCTCATTTTTTAAATGTTTTCTTACTTTTGACAGAGAGAGACACAGACAGAGAGCAAGCAGGGGAGGCACAGAGAGAGGGGGAGACAGAGAATCCCAAGGCAGGCTCAGCACTGTCAGCACAAAACCCAATGCAGGACTCGATCTCAAGGACCAAGAGATCATGACCTGAACTGAAATCGAGACTGGGATGCTTAATCAACCGGGCCACCAGATGTCCCTTTAAGCCATTTTTTCCATCCGTAAAATGAGGATTTTGTCCTTTGAGGTCTTGTCCACACATCCAACTACTAAGATTCTGTGATGGTGGAGGTGACAGGAATGAGTCATGAGATCATGGATATAGTGATTGGACAGAAATTTGACTACATTGGATCCAAAACAGCACTAGGCAAGAAAGCCTGGGAAAATCCAGGTCTGGGTAGGAAGAATAAACAAGAGATGAATGGAGGAGATAGGCAGTGGTGGAAGAGACTAGAAAGGATATAGGGTAACAAGGTAGGCGATAGGCACTGGGAGCTGGGGTGTGTGGAATGTGATGTAGGTTAGGCCCTTAGGAGGAAGGGAAAGTTCCCGAGAGTGGGCAGGGGCTCAAGGCAGCACCTGGGAACCATACAGAACTATCTGGGGACCTTATTAAAACTATCGATGCCCTTAGTCCTGCCCCTTGGGATTCAATTCTAGCAGATCTAGAGTTGGCTGTGAAATCGTTTCTATTTTTATTTTTAAAATGTTCTTATTTATTTCAAAAGAGAGAAAGAGAGATACAGAGAGAGAACCAATGGAGTGGGGAAGCAGAGAGAAAGAACCAATGGAAGGGGAAGACAGAGAGAGAGAATCCCAAGCAGGCTCCATGCTGTCAGTGCAGAGCTTGATGCAGGACTCAAACTCACAAACTGTGAGATCATGACTTGAGCCAAAATCAAGCGTCCAGACGCTCAACTGACTGAGCCACCCAGGTACTGTCATGCAGGGATCTGAATTCTGTGTCTGGTGGTAAAGCTAAAGTAGTGAGTGGACAGGCACTGGCAGGTGGGGAGGTGGGCTGGTCCTGGAATTGTGCGAATAACAGGGTCTGCTTGTCCAGGCATGAAGCAGGCCTTATACTTTACGAAAAAAGAACAGGATCCTGTTACAGGGCACCTGTAATTTGTCAGTGTGCAGAAAATGCATACTCCCAAGGCTCCTCATGCTCTGGTTGACGTTCATGCATTTGGGCTTGAGGACTTGGGGGTACACTGAGGAGGGGAGTTGCACAGCTCCAAAGAGGTGCTTCCTTGTGTTTTACAACAGAGTCCAGCATCACCTTTCTCTTTGAAGAGCAACGAATAGAAGCATGAAGAGTACAGACTCCAGCGACAGAAAGCCTGAACTTGCACCTCACGTAGGGTTGCTGATGTAGCCCACAAAAATACAGGACAGCCTGTCAAAAGTGAGTTTCAACGCTGTGTTTTATGTGGCAGTTCTAATCTTAGCTCCAGCACTTACTAGCCGTGTGACAGTAAGCACTGCTGAATCTCTCTATACCTCAGGATTCCCCTCTGCAAAATGGGGCAACAGTAGTACTCACCTCATAGAATTTCTATGAGGGTTAAATAGGTTAAGACGTGTTAAGTGCGTAGGACAATGCCTGGCATTTGCTAAGTGCTAGATAACTGTGAGCTTTTACGATTATTTGATGGTGCTCTTCCAATGCTTTCATCCCCACACCAGGCCAGAGGCAGATTGTGAAGAGTTCCTAAAGTAGCAATAGGCTTCTTACTTTTACCCCACATAATTAGATCCAGTGTTCACTTGCTTTGTGAGCCAGCAGGCTTCACAGAGCAGGAATGTTCCTGGTCAAAAGCCGCATCAGTAATTCTGATCGGATGCCTCTCTAATAGCCGCTCATGGCCACAAGATGAATTTATTGGCGGAGAATGGACTAGCTCACTATCTCTCTCTCACTGGCAGAGGTTAGCCATTCCTAGGGCCTATCTCACAGATACGAGTAGTGACGGCCCAGGTAGCAGAAACAGACAAAATATAGAACATGTGTGCTCAAAAGGCTATAGATGAGCTAATTCAATCACAAATAGCACCACCCAATAAAACTGTGCCCTAACAGAGATATTCTATATCTCTACCGCCCAATGCTATTGAGCGCTGAAAATGTAGCTTCAGAAACTGGATTTTTAAAATCTTTTTTTCAATCTTTATTTATTTTGAGAGAAACAGAGAGAGCACACGAGCAGGGGAGGGACAGAGACAGGAAAAGAGAGAGAGAGAATCCCAAACAGGCTTTGCACTGTCGGTGCAGAGCCCGATGCAGGGCGTGAACCCACAAATCGTGAGACCACGACCCGAGCTAAAATCAAGAGGGAGACATGTAACCCACTAAGCCACCCAGACGCCTCCTGAAACTGAATTTTTAATTTAGCTTCATGGGGTGAGCAGCTATCTGAGTAGACAACACAAGAATGGAAGCATCTGGAACCCAGAAAGGTAAAATGGTTTCCCCAGGCCTCACAGCCAATTATATACAAGGCTGGAGCTAGGGCCCAGGTCTCCTGACTCCTTTTTCAGGGCTCTTTCCACCTGGAGCCCTTAAGAACGCATGCTGTATGGTAGGGAGACAGTTCCTCTTCTTAGAAAGCCTTGTAACATTAAACTAGATTACGGAGCATTCTTACCTCTAAAACCCTGAAAACCTCCGTCAGGAACAAGGAGGAGAAGATGCAGAAATGCAGCCTGCAGAGCTACAGACATTTCTGAAGGCTCTAATCCTCAAATAAACAGCTCTTTCATCTCCTCCGCATGACACCTCCTTTGTTAAAGCTGTCAAACTCGGTGACACCTTAAGCCCAACTGGCTACATTAGCGGGCAGGCTGCAGAGGGGCCCCCAGCTGGTTGGGTCACAGCTCCATGTGCACTGGGCCGGGCCAGCTCCAGCTGCCTGGGCCCTTTATGTCCTTCTGCGCTGCCTCATTCCGAGGGATCCCATCTGGGTAGGACAGGATGAAGCTTATCACTGACAGCAAGGGACTCAGTAAAGTGTGATGGGCTCTGGAGCCAGCCAGGTTGCCTGGACTGAAATCCTTACTCTGTCGTGTGCTGCATACAGGCTGGGTGACCTGGGGCAAGTCACTTAATCTCTCTGGGCCTCTGGCTCCTCATCTATAAAATATGATGCAATAGCCATACCTGTTTCATAGAGTTGTTGTGGGATTAAAAGAGTTAATACATGGAAGGCACTTAGAACAATCACTGGCATGTAGGAAAAACATTTGATAGACACTGGGTGTTTTTTACAGTGGGCCTTCACAAGAGGTTGTGGCCGGGGAGATGGCACCTTCACAGGCTCGCTCTGACAGATGACTTTGAGCAGGTGGCCGAATATTTTTGTGTTTTTCAGTTTAAATTATGAGAACAATGAGATTCCCTGATTAAGGGGATGACAGAGAATGGCAAGGAGGGAATTCAATTCAAGGAACAATCATGGTTGTATGTGACTGTGAGGTGTTGGAAAAGCTTTCTCTGCTAATAATTTTGAAAAAAATTTTTTATTTATTCATTTTTTGAGAGAGAGAGAGAGAGATGGAGTGTGAGTGGGTGGGGGTTGGGGCAGAGAGAGAGGGAGACACAGAATCTGAAGCAGGCTCCAGGCTCTGAGCTGTCAGCAAAGAGCCCGACACGGGGGTCAAACCCACGAGCAGTGAGATCATGACCCACATGGAAGTCAGACGCTTAACTGACTGAGCCACCCAGGCACCCAATAAAATTTTTTTACATGTCAGGAAGTCTTACTTTTCCAACTCAGGGCAGTGGCCACATTTTACGTTTCACAGAACTTCTTAGAACAAGATGAGATCGTCGGAAGCATACAGCTGAGACCCACAGGGCAATTCCTGGCTCTAGATGTGTTTTGCTTGGCCTGCAGTGAAGACCCAACAATGTTTTTAAAATGTTTAATTAGTTGCCAACATTAAAAAAATAAAACAAGAGATTTCATTTTAAAATCCCAGGTTTCCAGCTCCTCTTGCAAAACCAGATGAGAGGGCAACACCTGTCCGCGATTGGAGCCAGGCGACAACTGGCTGGCACAGGGCACAGGCCCTCTGGGGTGCGACGTTCCCAACAGGGCCCAGCTCACTCGGTGTGACCTGCCTGGCCCCATCCATCCGCGGCCAGGATCTCGTCCACGCCTCCCTTTTACTGATGGGAAAACCTAGGGGCCCCGTTTACCAGCCCCAGGCTAGCGCCCTTCCTTTGTACCAGTGGTTCTTGAACTTGCACTGGAATCAGAATCACCAAGAGGACCTTGTGAAGCACAGATTGCTGAGTGGAAGTTTCTGAGCAGTGGGTTTGCAGGTTTAAGGAGTTCCCAGATGATACTGATGCTGTGAGTCCGGGGAAGCACTTGGACAATTACTGTTTCACGTTCAACCACTTTTCATTTGCGAATTTACCATCTTGGCGTGGACCCAGCAACTGACTGTTCCCATTGATCCCGCCCCTCTCTTCCCACTGTCCTTTTTCCCTTTGGGTTTTTCACATCTTTTTCCTTCTTAGCCATTTTTTTTTTTACCCCCACCCTCATTCTTCTCAGTTACCTATTTTTGGAGATCAGCTGCTGCAGGGCCAGGCGGCCCTCGCCCCATAATCTGCCTGGCACCCCCAAACTGCCCCCTTTCCAAACAAAGCCCGGGAGGGCGGGCGCACAGCCCCGCGCGGGAGTCCAGCCGCCGCTCTGCCCACTGATCCCGCCGGGGCAAATGTCGCCCCTCTCTGTCCAGTCCCAGAACTTCGGGAACCACAGCGTTCCTCCCCCGTGAGGCCTCTGCCACTGGGCCGCCGCGGGGTACCCGCGCCCGCGTCTTCGCGGAGATCTGCATCCTCAGCGTCTGCCTCCCTTCACACTCCTTGGGTCGTTTGGGCAGTTTTGAGCCACCGGGCCGGGCGCCAAGGGCAGCGCCGCGGGGACAGCCCAGCCCGGTCGGGTCCCAGAAGCCCCGCGGCCTCCTCCGAGCGGCGGACTTTGGAAGTAACCAAAGCGATCGCCGTCTTTAACGCACGAATTTTCTCTTCTCCTGAACATGATGGTGGGCAGGACGAGGCTTTGGAAGATCAACTCCGGCCCCGCACCCCTGGCGACCCTCTCCACCTTGCCCCTGAGCCTTTGATGTCGCCCCTTCCCCCTCCCCCGCTCCAGCTTGGCCCGCAGCGCGCGCCAAATTTGGGCTCCTGCTGCTCGAGGAGCCGAGAAGCCGTCTGCCAATCCTCAGCCGCACCTGCCCCCAGGCCGGCCCAGGTCCCCGCTTTGCACCTGGAAGGGGCCCCTGGGCCTTTGGTGAGACTCCCTCCCCCAGGTGGCTCAGGGGTGGTGGGGTGTCTGGGTCAGGGGCAAGCCCCAGGTAAACTTTAATAAGGAAGGAGATGAGAGAAACCTTTCTTTTAAGGAAGGAGAAGGGGAGGAAGGGGATTAGCACCTTCTCCAAGGGCTTCTGAGGCCACCTTGAGTCCCAAGGTATGCCCAGTGCTTGCCCCCGTCATCGGCAGAGCTGGACTTTGAAAGCTCTCTGTCGATCCCTTGCCCCAGAACGGAAGCTCCCCTTTAGACCTGGTGTTTTCACTTTGCCCCCTGCCCACCAACTAAGGATGAAAGGGGAGGTTTCTGGATCAAAACGCTCAGGGTCCTGGTTACCACTGGTTTCTTCAGTTCCATAAGCTCTCTATCACTCTGCCTGGCACTCAGGACTCCAGTCCAAAGGCTAGCTTGCCTAACATATTGCATCAAGGAATGGTGAATCCTATTAAAAAAGGGGGGGGGGGCATGGAGAAAAGAGCAGATGGGAGACTGGGGTCTGGGGTTGGGGGTAAGGACATCTCCTGCCATAGATTTATGCGGTCTATAGAAATCCAGCGTAGTAGCAATTGCTGGTATCTGGTGAGCATTCATTATTCCCTAGACCCTGCCCCAGGGACGTGACTTGTTTTCTCTCATTTATTTTATTTTATTTTAACGTTTATTTTTGAGAGAGAAAGAAACAGCATGCACGCAGGCAGAGAAGGGGGAAGACCCCGAATCCGAAGCAGCCTCCGGGCTCTGAGCTGTCAGCACAGAGCCCCATGTGGGGCTGGAACTCAAGAACTATGAGGTCATGACTTGAACCAAAGGCAGATGCTTAAAAGACTGAGTGACCCAGGCGCTCCTCGCTTATTTTTTTTTAATGTTTATTTATTTATTTTTGAGAGAGAGAGAGTCTGAGAATGGACACAAGTGGGAGAGGGGTAGAGAGACACACACAGAATCTGAAGCAGGCTCCAAGCTGTCAGCATAGAACTTGATGCCAGGCTCCAATCCACAAACCCTGAAATCATTAACTGAGCTGAAATCAGGCGCTTAACCAACTGAGCCACCCAGGAGCCCCATGTTTTCTCTCATTTAAATCTATTGCTCTATAAAACAGGTTCCCCCTGGGGTGCCTGGGTGACTCAGTCAGTTAAGCATCTGACTCTTGATTTAGACTCAGGTTGCTATCTCAGGCTTCCATGGGATCGAGCTTCTTGTTGGGCTCTGTGCTGTCAGCACAGAGCCTGCTTAAGATTTTATCTCTCCCTCTCTCTCTCTGCGCTCCCTAGCTTGCTCTGTTTCACAAAATAAATAAGACTTTTTAAAAGATAGGTACCTATTGTACAGATGAGGAAACTAAGGCTTAGAAAGAGTTATGTATTTGCCCTTAACCATTCAGGTAAGTGGTGGGAGGAGAGCCAAACTCAAGCTGGCTGACTCTGAAGTCTGCACTTGAACTCCTTTATTATCTGGCTTTCTAAAGAGTGCCTCTGTGGGCAGGTGGAGTCAAGAAGTCAGTGCTTTCAGAGAGGTGGAGGCTGGATAAACATCATTGGCCTTGAATAAAATAATGAGATTTCTTTTCTCCCTCCCCCTCTCCTCCTTCTCCAGTCCTCCTCCTCCTCCTCCTTTTTCTTTTAAGGAACGGAATAACAGAATATTTAATGACTAGATGTTCCAAAAATCTCAGACCTGTCCTCATGTCGAAAAGTTTGTCCTGGTACAGTTACTAAGAAAAACATCTCAGACAAATTGTTATCTGGGATCCAGATTGCCATTGAGACTCGTCACCTCTGGAAGCCCCAGGAAACCCTACTGTGAGCCCCACACAAATTTTGACACACAAATGACAGTTTCCTGTATAGTAGGAGCTTCCCCTCTGTCAAGAAAAGGAGTTGGAGAAAGTATTGGCCCCATTTTCACTTCACCATAACTCAGACAAAACTTTTGTGAGGATATATTGAGGTTTCCCTAAAGCCTATAACTTTGTTCGTTTGTTTTTGGTGATCTCTGTTTTCCTGTGATGATTTGCAGAAACACCTTGAGAGTTAAAAGTGACTTTACAGATTCTATCATCAAACTCCTAATTTTACAGATGAACCTAATGAGGCAAGGGGACTAGGGACTCCAGATAGCTTGATTAGGCACTGGTCAAGGTAGGACTAGAACCTGGAGACAGGGCATCACAGTCCTGGGGAAGTTGTGCTCCCGGGAAATATAAACAGCTCTTGTTCGGGTATCATGGGGGTGGGGGTTGAGGGGGTGGGGGGGGGAGTGTCCTAGGAAGTAGAGTCTAAACTGTGGCTAGAAATAGAGAAGGAGTCCTGGGAGAAGGGAGGGCAGCAGAGGAGGTGGGCTGGGCCCCAGAGGGCACGGAAGCCATACGTGTCCCCGGCAGGTACAGATCACTGAGGGTTCTCAAAAGAACAGTCTCTCCTTGTTTGGGTAGCTTGGCTCAGGTATAAAGCACTGAGCAAAGCCTTCCAGGCACTCCCTGTCATCCCTCCCCTTTAGTCTACAGACCCTTTACTTCTCAGAACCCTCACCCCCAGGTTGTGTCCTTCCGACTTCTCAGACCTTTCATCCCTCCTGTTCCAGGATCAGGCTGTCTGCAGCCTCCCCCTAGGGCTCTGGCTGAGAGGATCACATGTCTACTGGAACGGCCCCACCTCCCACGCAGAACCCTCCCGGCGTCTCCCCTTGAGTTGTTCCTGTCTCTAGTGATGACTGCAGAGCCACGGGTCTTCCAAGCACCCAGACCATGGTTATGAGAACCCGAGAAGAGGGTTGCCAGTGATTACCAAGCAGAGGATAAGCTCACTGTGTTCTGTTCTCCTTTCAGACTTGCTGTTTGCCCTGATACACAGCCAAACCAAACAAAACAAAAAAGTGCCTCTTTTAAGATCAAAGTAAAACTTTCTCCAGAAATTACCATAGTTTTGACTTATTCTCAGTAAAGAACAAGTGATTTACATTTTAAACATTAAGAATGTTTGAGTTTTGTTTGGGGCATCTAGATGGCTCAGTCGGTTAAGCATCCGACTTTGGCTCAGGTCATGATCTTGCAGTTCAGGAGTTCGAGCCCCACATCAGCCTCTGTGCTCACAGCTTGGAGCCTGGAGCCTGCTTCGGATTCTGTGCCTCCCCCTCTCTCTGCCCCTCCTTGTTCACACTCAGTCTCTCTCTCTCTCTCTCTCTCTCTCACTCTCGCTCTCGCTCTCTCTCTCTCTCTCTCAAAAATGACTAAACATAAAACAATTAATAATAAAAAAATTTTTTTGAGTTCTAAGGAATATATGAAAAAGTACTGTGATGGGTTTTAAAAGGTTAAGAAAAACAGATTTAGCTACTGTGGTCTTCTAGGATCAGTGCTGTGACTTTCTCTTCCCTCTAGCCTGTTCCTAATACTCATCTGGATATTTAGAATGTGTATCAGTTAAGACTGCAGACCATAAGGTCTATGTAACAACTACTCATCTCTGCCTTTCGAGCCTGAGAACAGCCATTACATGAATTAGTAGCTGTGGCTGTGTTGCAATAAAACTTTATTTACAAACACAGTCAACTCATAGTTTACCAACCAGTGGGGTAAAACAACAAAGACTTAATTCATGCTTGTGTTCCATGTCCATTGTGGGTAGTTGAGAGCTCCGCTTCATTTTATCATTGTTCTTTTTTTTAATTAATTAATTGATTGATTTATTTATTTTTCAAAATGTTTTATTTATTTTTGAGAGAGAGAGAGAGAGAGAAACCAAACAAGCAGGCGGGGGGGGGGGGGG
>NC_043703.1:127569960-127598183 GCF_006229205.1 Suricata suricatta
GGGAGGGGCAGAGAGAGAGAGAGACAGAATCTGAAGCAGACTCCAGGCTCTGAGCTGTCAGCACAGACCCTGATGCAGGGTTCGAACGCATGAACTGTGAGATCATGACCTGAGCTGAAGTCTGATGCATAACTAACGGAGCCACACAGGAGCCCCTTTTTACCATCATTCCTAATCTAGCCCCCCTCCGCCCCAATGGTAGAGCCTCTAAATGGAACATGGCTAATCACTTAAGCAGAAGGAAAGAAACTGGCAAAGGGTGTCTTGGTCCTGCCTCTGTGCCCATGTGACACATCTATTCTGCTCACATTTTATTGCCCAAAGCAAATCACACACACAGTCCCATCTAAATTCAACAGGCAGAGAAGTATAATCTAATCTTACCATGTGCTAAAGGAAGAGAGAACCAAACATCTCAACAACCACAGTGTTTAGCACAGAACGCAGAATTGTAGGTTAAAGAAAAGATCTTGCCTGAGAAAGTTCAGTCATTCTGCACACATTCACTGAATGTGCATATTCAAGGATGAGGATGAAGCGGTCCTTTACAATGTCTGTAAATCTCTACCAGTAAGATACAAATGGAGAGAGAATGAGAGAGAAAAAGAAACCCATGAAGAGAAATGGCTAGAGAGAAGAGAAAGCAAATCAAGAAAGCAAGAGAAGGGAGATGAATATGGTAGATAAATAGACACATGGATTGGATAGCAAAGAGACGGAAGCACCCTCATCAAAATGTTGCCGGAGGCCAGTTGTAGATAGTTGGGATTACTTCATTTGGGTTTTTATGTTTTTCAGTATCCTCTTACTTTTCTGCAGTGATTAAGCATGAGTTTTATACACGCATACCTCATTTTATTGCTCTTTGCTTTATTATGCTTCACAGATATTGCATTTTTTTTTTACAAAGTGAAGTTTGTGGCAACCCTGTGTTGAGCAAGTCTGTTGCCACCATTTTTCCAAAAGCATTTGCTCACTTCATGTCTCTAGGTCACATTTTAGTAATTCATGCAATATTTTAAACTTTTTCATGATTGTTATATTTGTTATGGTAATCTGTGATCAGTGCTCTTTGATGTTACCATTGTAATTGTTTGGGGATGTCACATTCACATAAAGATGGCGAACTTAGTCGACACGTGTGTGTTCTGACTTTTCCCCTGTCCATCTCCCTCCCTCCCCCCAGGCCTCCCTATTCCCTGAGACACAATATTTTGCATTCAGGTTGATTCTACGCTAGTGCACCAGGTTCCATACAATATATATGTGTCCCAGAATTTGTGTGTATTTTTTTTGCAAGTCAAATTCTATTTTCATTGCCCCACACAATACGACTACCTAAAGGAACACTCTAAGGGAACTTAGTAGTGTGAATGTTTTGTAATCTATCCATTGTTTATCTGATTCAAATTTAAGATACTCATAATTATTT
This sequence comes from Suricata suricatta, assembly GCF_006229205.1. NCBI lineage: Eukaryota > Metazoa > Chordata > Mammalia > Carnivora > Herpestidae > Suricata > Suricata suricatta. Next base: position 127,571,393 of record NC_043703.1, read on the forward strand.
TCTAAAATGGAGACTTCTAGGGGCACCTGGGTGACTCAGTCAGTTAAGTGTCCAACTTCGGCTCAGGTCATGATCTCGCGGTTTGTGGGTTTGAGCCCGGCATTGGGTTCAGTGCTGACAGCTTGGTGCTTGGAGCCTGTTTCAGATTCTGTGTCTCCTTCTCTCTCTGCCCCTCACCCACTCATGTTCTGTCTCATTCTTTCTGTCAAAAATAAATAAATGTAAAAATTAGATGGTGACCTGGTTTAGGTCTCTTCCTTCTTTAATAGCATTAACTCCTTAGCCCTACATATGGCCAGAATGTTGACCAAACTGGATAAGGAACTCTTGCCTTTGCCCTCCCGTTCTAAACAGCACTGCCTCCCCATCGCCCTCCCTGGTGGTGCTCACTTTCCCCGTGAGTGCTCCCAAGGTCTGTGGAAGAAGTGCCCACGGTGATCACTGTATCATGTCTATAGGATGTGTGTCATGTTATGTATGCATGGGACTCTTACTAGATCCGCTTCTCCACAGAAAAGGAAGATGCCTCTTGGGAGAGATGATGGGACCGGGGCTGGGGCAGAGAACCAGGGCTGAGACAGGTTCGTGCACTCTTTGGGATCTGGCTGATGTCAATAATCTCTGCTATGCAAATGAGGGTAAAAAAAAAAAAAAAGAAGTGTCTTGTCTAGACCAGAAACCAGACCTCAGTGGGAGGTCGCTAAAGGGTGTGGTGCGGCTGGAAACAGAAAAATTCATTTCATCTGGCCTTGAACAGAACAGGATATTCATCAGACTAGCTCCGGGGAGGCGGGTAACAACACAGAGCCCAAAGACCTCATAGATGAGAGGCCAAAAAGTTGCTAAAAGAGAGTCTAAGACCGGGGGCTCGGAGCCCCTGTTTCAGGCAAATGTGGGCTGGGAATTCAATCGCTAGCATCAGGAGAAACCTGCACCTGGCGAATCTACTTTTGGTTATGATTTCCATTTCCTTTATTTCCCTCTGGAAATACTTGAAGCTTAAGTGGGTCTTGCACGCGGCCTCACAATCATGCTGTGTCTCCCTAGTCCCTTATGCTCCCACTCTCCTGGAGGACTGTTGGCCAGCTCTCTGCAGATCCCCTGGTCCTCTGCACCGCCTTGCAGCTCCCTGAGAAAGCGGGTCATAGACTCCAGCTGCCAAAGCCACTCAGCTACCAGCAACAACAGCCATGAATTCTGCTTTCCTGACAGTTGCCGTTCCCTTTCCTGGAAAGCTGATTCTAACTGCTCACTAGTGTTGTCCTGCAGCTCAGGGACAGCCCTTCAGCTGCTCTCTGCCCTCTGCATCTCTCCCGTTCTCCAGAGCACTTCTGTCTGTTTACAACACGTTGCTACTTCTCCCCTTTGAAGCAACATCGACTACAAACATCTTATTTTTTACATTTATTTTGAAAGACAGAGTGTGTGTGTGTGTCTGTATGAGAGTGGGGGAAGGGCAGAAAGAAAGGGAGACAGAGAATCCCAAGCAGATTCTGTACTGTCAGCGTGGAGCCTGACGCTGGGCTCAGTCCCACAAACCACAAGATCATGACAGGCGCCAAAATCAGCAACCAGCTGAGCCATCCAGGTGCCCTTACAAACAGCTCTTAACTATCAGCCCATTTCTTTGTTTCTGTTTTGCAGAAAACTCTTCAAAGAATTACCCCCCCCACACTCCCAAGTCCAATGGCAGAATCTCCATCCTCATCCTGTCTGACCTGCGGACAGATGACACAGCCTCCCACTGCCTCCTCCTTGGCTCCCAGAACACCTTATCATGGTTTTTTCCCAGCCCCACCAGCTGCTTCCTCTTCTCTACCCCTTCACCTTGTAGGCGGTGCTCACTTTCCATTGCTGCCGTGACAAATCATCACAGACTTGGTGGCCTACACAATACAAATTTATCATCTTCTGGTCAATAAGAGTCAGCTGACCAGTCCAACAGCCTTTGACTCCTCTTTCCTTCCTACAGGACTCATCCTGCATGTCAGAAAATCTTGTCTCTGCCTTAGAAATACTGAAGTCCCCCTTACCCATGGAGGACATGTTTGTTTCATGACCCTGATGCCCGAAACTTCAATCAGTACTGAACCCTACATATCCTATGTTTTTTCCTATATATACATACTATGAAAACATTTAATTTACAAATCAGACCCAGTAAAAAATTAACAACATCTCCTTTTCACCAAAGTCTTCTCTCCCTTTAAAAGTTATTAGGCTTGCTCAATCAGTTAAGCATGTGACTTTAGCTCAGGTCATGATCTCACAGGTCGTGGGTTCAAGACCCATATTGGGCTCTGCACTGACAACACAGAGCCTGCTTCGGATTTTCTCTCTCTGTGTCCCTCCCCCACACTCTGTCTTTCTCAAAATAAACTAAAAAAACACAATAAAGTGTCATAAATGCAACTGAACTTCAGTGTATCCTTCTTCAATCTCATTCACTTCTCTTCCTCTCCAGAACCAACTGCTATCTTGATTTTAGTGTTTATCACTCACATTTATATTTCATAGTTTTTGTTTGTATTTTAAAAGCTCCCCCCCACCCCGTCATTCTAATGCTTTAATCAAGATAAAGCCTCCAAAGTCCCGAGAGGTCAAGACTTGACCAAGGTCACACAGTAAGGTGAGGCCAAGGTAGAACAAGAGCCCAAGACTTCTTACTTAGTTCAGAGTCTTCCCAATGCTCCATGGTGTATCTTTTTGAAATGTATAGAAATCAAATATATACCATCTACTATGATCCCGAGACAGTGCTAGACTACTTGAAAAATACATTGGTTCATCTAGGCTCACAGATGAGAAAACTGAGGCTCAGAGAGATGTAAGTCACTTTTCCAATGTCACCCAGCTAACAAGGAGCACAGGTAAAATTGGTGCCCAGAACTGCTTGACTCCTAATGCTGCCCTCTACAGGGGACTGTGTGGGAGAGCCACAGGTTTAGAAACCCCTAGAGTGCATTCTGGTTCCATAACTTGCTGACAAAGTGAACCTCGATAAGGTAAATCAGTTAAGACCGCCATTTAGTAAATATCTGTTAAGCACCAGCAATTTTTAGCAATCATTTTATTTAAACAGCCTCAAAGACAGATATTATTTCATCTTTAGTGGGAAAAACTGAGACTCCAAGAGGTCATACCACTAACAAGGAGCAGACCCAGAAACTGAATTCAAGATTACCAGCTCCAGAGACCATGCCCTCCCCACCTTTTTCCCCTTCCTCTTTGGCTTAACTGTTTTTTAACTTAATTTTTTTATTATCATTTGGTTAGGGGTGCTTGGCTGGTTCAGTCGGAAGCGTGTATGACTCTTGATCTCGGGGTTGTGAGTTCAAGCCCCACATTGGGTATAGAGATTACTTAAAAATAAAATCTTTATTATTTGGTGGGACATCACATATCTGATAAAGATGTGTATACAAAATATACAAAGAACCTTAAAACTCAACAATAAAAAAACAAATTAAAAATGAGCAAGAGATCTGAACAGACACTTCATGAAAGAAAATATACAGATGGAAAATAAGCGTAAGAAAAGATATCAACATCATTTGTCATTAGATAAATGCAAATTAAAGCAAAAGTGAAATGCCACTATCCACCTAATTAAACTATCTAAAATCCATAGGTCTAAAAATATCAATTTCTGTCAAAGATGTGGATAAAGAATACTTCTCCATCCTTCCTGATGAGAATTAAAAATGGTGGAATCACTTTGGAAAATATTTCGGCAGTTCCTTAAAATGTTAATCATAGACTTACCTTATGATCAGCAATTCCACTCCTAACTATAAATCCAAGAGACATGAAAAATATGTCCACACAAAATTTGTGCACAAATGTTCACATCAGCGTTGTTCACAGCGGCCAAAAAGTGGAAGCAACCCAAATGTTCATTAACTGATGGATGGATAAACAAAGTATGGTGTATCCATTCAGTGGAATATTAGTCAATCATAAAAGGGAATGAGGTGTCATTCATACTACAGTATGGATGAACTTTGGAAACATTTATGCTAAGCAAAAGGAGCCATTTGCTAAAGGCCACATCTTGTATGATTTCATTTATATGTCCAAATCCCTAGGGACAGAAAACATATTAGTTAGTTGGTTGTCAAGGGCTGGAGGGAGGGGAGAAGGGAAGTGACCTATTTTGGTCACTTCTAACCTCCAGAACTATAAGATAATAAATTTGTGTCATTTAAAGGCACTAAGTTTACTAGCTGGAAGTTAAGTATTACAATTCCTAAACATATTTCAATTAATACATGTATACTGAACGATTGAATTCTCCCCAAATATTGATATTAATCAGCACTCCTTACTCTTGCCTGGAGCTCAGAGGAGGAAGTTGGAAGGACAGTAAAGACCTTGGGGGACGCTGATCTGTGGCTCTTACCAATCAGGACAGGTTATGATGCCACCCCCAAATGTCTGACAGCACATTGGAAATCACAAGCGGTGATTGCCCTTGGCCTGGAGACATAAGGGTAGCTGACCTCTGGAAGTCTCAATTCTAGTTCTTCCTGGTGCTGAGGACAAGGTCCCGGGTGGAGGGCAACAGCTGCTCACTACCAGGTTGATCAGGGTCGGTGTAGACCCAGCTTCATCCTAGGGGTCTGCCCCAGAGCGCAGCGGTCGCCAGCATCACCTACACATCCTGCGTGGATTCTCCCTGGAGAAGAGCAAGGGAAAGCCGTGTCCCTGCCACCCCACACCAATCTGCCTGATGACTGAGCCCAGTGGGGAGGGGATTTGCCCAGCAGGCTGGGTGGAAGCTGCCCTGCCAGATAACCCCAGCTCCAATTAAAGCCATTAACGAGAAATGAAGCCAAGGACCATTATCCCTTGTTAGGCCCCTTTCACCAAAAGCCTGGGCTTTAAGACACAGTGGGTCAGCCTAGGAGCAAATACTCCATGAGGCACTTACTTTTAATCATTCCCCAATCAAGTTCTGGTTGGCCTCTAGAGTGGCCAACCATCCAGTTTTGCCCGGATCAACACGTTTCCCAGGACAGGGGGCTCACAGAATCAAAACTGGGGAAATGCAAGGCAAATTGCAATGAGATGGTTACTCTACCTTCCACCTGGATGCTATGGTTTTGTGTAGCCCTCCAGCTGAGAAGCAGATCGGCTGGACTATTTTCCTGAGCTATGAGAACTCCTTATGAATCATCAGTTTGTACCTAATTCTCTTGGATGCAAGGCTCTCCCCCCAAATTTCCTTCTAATAACAAGGGCTACCATTTATTGAGTACCTGCACCAAGAAATGTGGAAAGCACTTTCTGTGATTATTTGTGAATCCTCTTACTAAACCTAAGAGACAAGCAATTTAATTTTTATTTTATAGATGATGAAACTCAGGTAATGAGAGCTTAAATCATTGTTTCAGGTCGCACTGAAAGTTTGTGGCAGAACCAGAATATCTCAGTCTCTCTGACTGCAGAACAGGCACTTATAACCATTGTGCCATTTGCCTCTACAGGGACTGACCCACGGGACAGTCAGAACCTTCTTCCAGGGGAGGGAATTTTTGTCTTGCAGCAATCACAGGAGTATGTGTATGCTTGTGTGTGTGTGTGTGTATGTGTGTGTGTGTAGGCTCCAGGCCCAGTGTGGACCCCAATGTGGGGCCAAACTCACCATCCTGAGATCTAGATCTGAGCTGAGATCAGACCTGAGCTCAGATAAAGAGTCAGATGCTTAACTGATGGAGCCATCCAGGCAACCCTGGGGCCGATGCTTTTTTAATGCCATTTGTGACCCCAGGCTACTGTGGCTTAGTATTTGGAGAAGGGTCTTCCCCAGCCAAAAGCCAAGTTTCGGAGAACTGGGAAAATCAGAGCTTGCTCACAGGGCCGAAGGGGCCCATTTCAGCCCCCGACTCCCACCCCCGGAGGCCTCGACGCTGTGCCACGCAGCAGTCTCTCAGACCCCTACTCTGGTAATCCCTCATGGAGCGGTTTGAGGTTTGAGGCAATCTGCGTCAGGCAACTGGAAGTTCACAGCTGCAGGAGCCCTCCTCCTCACAATCCCCTGCTGGGAGCCCCCGTGGCAGCTCCCAGCACCTCTGCTTGCAGTAAACATGACCTTAGCCTTCTGCCACCAACATGACATTGGCATGTCGCTGCTGATCTGTAAACACAATTGTGTTTTCAATCTTCTGACTGAATTTTGTTCCTGGGATCCTAACAGGCAGCAGGTCTCTGTTTATCTGTAAACAGCAGCCCCATTTCCCCAGCAGAGAGGTTAGGATGCTGTTTGTTTTTATTACTTTACAGTAAGAAGAAAAGGTGGTTTGTGACAGGCATCCACATTACCCCTCCCTCTCCTGAGTGTCTGAGAAGATAATCTCTCCCTCCCTCTCTCTATTTCTCTCTCTCTCTTCCCCTGCACACATAGGTCCATACCCTAGACCAAAAGAAGGAGTGGTAAAGTCTCGCTCTGACTTTTAGCATCTCCTGAAAAGTCACTGAAGAATCTGGTAACAATAATTCAGATAATAAATGTCCAGTGCCATGTGGAACATGTGAAGGAAGGAACATGAACAGGCCCCCCCCCCCGCCCCCCCGCCGGGAAACTCAGTATCAGAGCCCACAGTCCCCAGGGTCTGTTTCTGAAGGCCACTCATCGCTGGCAGCCTTGGAGGCAGTGTGTGCCTTGAGAAACTTGTGTATGTCTACCTGTTACACTTGGCAAGTGTCCTCCTGCAAAACTCAAGTTCTCTATTAAAATGGGTTGATTTGTTTTCCCCCAAAAGTTTGTGTTCCAGCTAAAAGAATGTGATCTTTTAACAGAATGCAGAAATAAGCTGGAGAGTTGTAGTTTTCTAAGAAAATTTCCAAAGTATTGATTCACCTATAAAAGCTATAGTTATTAGCTAGAGCTTTCAGTTTTCATTAACTCTAGCATTGGAAGACAAAAGTCAGATTGGTGTCTGTTCTACGAAGCTATTATCAAGGACATTGTGATTTAGGAAGATGCATAAGGTTTCACAGGTGTCATAAGGTAGAGAAAATGATGGAAAAGAAAATTAAAGTATTTATTCTGATTAGGTGAGAAAAGCAAAAAAAAATGAATAGTTACCATTCAAATACTAGAAGAGGAGAATGGACATATGACTAATTAAATTACAACAAAATATTAAAAATCAAGTCTGTTAATAGGAATAATTATTCCATTAGTTAAAATGGGAACTTGGATGCTTATTTTTTCTTCCATCATTCCAAAGGAAACATCTTTTTTAAGTAGGGTTATTAAGATAACTTGATAGGGGCACCTGGGTGGCTCAGTTGGTTAAGTGTCTGAAGTCAGCTTGGGTCATGATCTCTCAGTTGGTGGGTTTGAGCCTCACCTTGGGATCTGAGCTAGCTTTGGATCTGAAGCCTGCTTCGGATTCTGTGTTTCCCTCTCTCTCTGCCCTTTCCCTGCTCATGCTTTGTCTCTCAAAAATAAATAAACATTATAAATAATAATAATAATAATAATAAAAGATCCCTAAGGAAACTCCAACTCTTCATCTCAAAGTGCAGAGACGAGGTGGGCTGTCCAGGGGCTATCACTGGGGTAACTAGTTAAGGATCATCTGTGCAGCTCCACTGTCTTGCGCAGAGCAGCCAATGGGGCCATCATCCACAGGTAAACCCCTGAGAACAACTCTCAAATGAACTCGAAGATCAGCTGAGGAAAGTGCTGGAACATAGCGTTAGAGCCAGAAGAAGTAGAGCAAAGCCTGGTAACTCTGCACATCCATCATCGATGTGAAGAAGCTGAGAGACATTCAACTCTTCCCCCCAAAGTAAACATACCATAGTATTTCTTCTGTTAAGTAAAGCCTTCCTCTTTGACAGTTGTGAGGGCTCCCAGCTGCCTGCCTGCCTGCTGCCCCCCACGTCCATGCTCTATACGCACTGTCTACTCAGCCTCCCAGACAGAGTGAGGTCCGTTGGGAAAACAGACTTGAATAATGGCAGAGGACTTTGTCATAGCTACAAACACTTAGCAGGAGTCTTTCATTTAGAAATATGAACAGACAACCAAGGATCACCAGAGACTTGTTAACAGCCAACAATATGAAGCAGAAAGGTGAAGATGAACAAACAGGACAAGCAATCTTGAAAAAAATGGATATAAGGAATGGAAAACAAAAGAAATGAGAAACATTCTCAGAGATTATGTGCACAATGGCAACTTTTAGAAATAACAAAAAATCAGAAGAATTTCCAGATGAATGCTATAATTTTTATGATTCAAACCTTAAGCTTAAAAACAAAAGCTGGGGGTACCGAGGTGGTTCAGTCACAGAGTGTCCAGCTCTTGATTTCAGCTCAGGTCACGATCTCAGGGTGGTGAGATCAAGACCTGCACTGGCTCTGTGTAGAGCACGGAATCTACCTAAGATTCTCTCTCTCTCTCCCTCTCCCTTAATGCTCCAAACTATGTATAGTAAATACATCAATAGTAGAAATTGATAGAACTATAAGGAGAAATGAACAAATCCACTATTATATTGTGAGTTTGCAACACATATCTCTCAGTAAATGGTAGGTCAGGCAAACAAAAAAAATCAACGAAAACATAGAAGCTTTGAACAACACAATTAACAAGCTTAGATGAAACAACATATAAGAAAATCTGTACCCAACTGTTAGAAGATATACATTCTTTTCAAGCACCAACGGAACATTTATAAAAATGTGCCATGTAGTCATGAAGCGAGTGTCAGCAAATTTAAAAGAATAGGTATCATATAGACCACTGCTTTTCAAACTAATAGGTACAAAAATCACCCAAAGATCTTGTTATAATGGAGATTATAATTCAGGCAATGATGCCTAGGATTCTGCTTTTTTATTAAGTCCTCAAGAGACATCTGATGCTACTAGTCTGTAGACCATACTTTGTGTAGCAAGGATTATGGACAATATTTTTCAACTACAACTCTGTCTTAGTTTGAATCCCCTAGAAGTGAACCCTAAGATAAAGATGAAGATTCAAGAGCCAATGGTTTGCTTTACTGGTTAGGGAAACACCAACTGGGGAGTGAGGCTATGAAACACGGTCAGGAAGACAGTTTTATTAAGGGGAATTATCAGGCTAACAACCATTGAGGGCAACTGGAACGGATGACCCTTTAAGAATGTTAAGAGCTAGTGTCAGGGGCGCCTGGGTGGCTCAGTCGGTTAAGCGTCGGCTTCGACTCAGGTCATGATCTCACGGTTCATGGATTCCAGCCCCGTGTTGGGCTCTGTGCTGACGGCTAGCTCAGAGCCTGGAGCCTGCTTCTGATCCTGTGTCACCCTCTCTCTCTGACCCTCCCCTGCTCACACTGTCTCTGTCTCTCAAAAATTAAAAAAATAAAAGCAGCTATTATTACTATCTTTAATAAAGTAAAGCAGAATAATCTTATAGCAAATTTTTAGATGGTTTTTTTTTTCATTTATTTTTTGAGAGAGATGGAGGGAGGAAGAGCAGAGGAAGGAGAGAGAGAATCCCAAGCAGGCTTCATGCTGTCAACATGGAGCCCAATGCAGGGCTTGATCCCACAGACCATGAGATTGTAACCTGAGCTGAAATCAAGAGTCAGATATTTAACCAACTGAGCCACCCAGGCACCCCTGTTCATTGCAAATTTTGAAAGTAGCAAGCAAAAAAGACAAATTATATGCAATGGAATAATAATAATAGTTACTCATCATCAGAAACTATGAAGACCAGAAGAGAGTGAAAAATGCCATGAAGTACTTAAAAGAAAAACTACCAAACCAGAATTTTATATTCAGCAAAAATATCCTTCAAGACTGCAGGTAAAATACAGACTTCTTCACCAGTAGAGGCTCACTGCAAAAATTAGCAAAGTATTTCTTCATGATGAATGAAAATGTTACCATATTTAAATAAACTGCTTTAGAAATGAATAGAGATCACTGGAAATGGTACATATCTGGGTAAATTAAAGACTGATTTTTTAAAATTTGCTTTCTCTTAATTTCATTATACACATGACTGTTGAAAGCAAAAATTGTGACATTCTTTGTGGGATTTACAACCTGTGTAGATAAAAGACAAATAACAGCTATAACTTAAAACAGGGAGGTAAGAGACATATATGGTTACTAGGTTTCTGTATTTTTCAGGAAGTAAAAAAATCAGTAACTATAAGTGAATGATGAAAAGATAAAAATGTATATTATAATCCCAGAATAACAACTGAGAAGCAGTGCAGAAAAGTGTAACTTAAAAAATAAAAAAATTAACCAGATTTCTAAAATATATTCAAGTAATAAAAAAAAGAAAGGGAAGAAAAGGGGAAAAAAACAAAAGACAGAGAGACATAGAAAATAAATAATAAAATTATAAGCCCACAACAATTACATTAAAAATTAATGGACTGAAATGAAATTTCAATTAAAGGGAAGACATTGTCAAAATGGGTAAAAAAAGATTTTTTTTTTAAAAAGCAAGACCCAACTGCTATGGGCTGAACTGCACCCCTTCTAAATATATTGAAGCCCTAACCCCACACAGAGTGTGACTATTATTTGAATAATAAATTAATCAAGGTTAAATGAGGCCATAAGGGTGGACCCCTGATCTGATTAGAATACTGTTCTTATAAGGGGAGATGTGAGAGTTTGCTCTCTCTCTTTCCACCATGTCAGAACATAGCAAGAAGGTGGCTACCAGCAATCCAGGAAGAGAGTCCTCACCAGCTCCTGACTAGCCAGCACCTTGATCTTGGCATTCTCAGCCTCCAGAACTATAAGAAAGTAAATGTCTGTTGTTTAAGCCACACAGTCTATGGATTTGGTTATGATGGCCCAAGCTGATTAAAAAAACTACAGGCTTTCTTTAGAAGCTGAAAATAAAGAGATGAGTATATACCATTCACATAGTAAGTAGCATAAAGCTGAAGTGGCTATAGTCGTATCAGATAAAATATATTTCAAGACAGAAAGTACTAGGAGAAATGAACAGTTCATATAACAAAAAGATCAATTCAGTAGGAAGACTTGACAGTCACGAATGTGTGTATACTTAATTACAAAGCTTCAAAATACATGAAGTAAAAATTGCCACAATTAAAGAGAGAAAAAGACAATTCCATTATCTTATTTAGAGACGTTAAGATCTCTCTCTCAGCAATGAATAGATCAGACGAATAAAATCAGCAAACTCACAAATGAGCAACACTATCAACCACCCTGACCTAATTGATATTTATAGAACATTACATCCACTAAGTGCAGAACATACATTCTTTTCAAGTGCACCAGAATAGACCACATGTTGGGCCATACAACACATCTCAATGATGGTGCCACATGATCACAGTTAATTTAATCGTGCACACTCATGCATGCACACACAGCGTCCAGGCAGTAACACTTCATAGTTTGCTCCATGATCTGGCCTACCAATTACTGTTTAATAGTCAGCACATTGATCCATTCTACTTGTTGTTGGTCTATACCTGCCAAGATCATGTAGCCTAGCAACATTTTATTTTCCTTGTTTTACAGGGGAGGTTCTTAGTTCCAAGAAGCAGGAAGCTTTGTCCAAACTTACAATTCACTAGCGGATGTCCTGCTCCAGCTCCTAGAGACTGCATTTTGGATTTTCTTTTTCTTCACCTAGCCAAGGCTTGTCCTCTTCAGCTAAAGTCCAAAGACTTACTTCTTTTCTTCATTTAAAATCTATACTGGGGTGCCAGGGTGGCAGTTAAGCATCTGACTCTTTGTTTCAGCTCAGGCCATGATCCCACAGTCTTGTGAGTTTGAGTCCTGCATCAGGCTCTGTGCTGACAGTGAGGAGCCTGCTTGAGATTCTCTCTCTTCCTCTCTCTGCTCCTCCCCCACTGACTGTCTCTCTCAAAAATAAATAAATAAACTTAAAAAACATTTTTTAGAGGCACCTGGGTGGCTCAGTCAGTTAAGTGTCCGGCTTCCAGCTTCGGCTCAGGTCATGATCTCACGGTTCGTGAGTTCGAGCCCCGCATCAGGCTCTGTGTCTCCCTCTCTCTCTGACCCTCCCTTGCTTGCACTGTCTTTTTCTGTCTCTCAAAAATAAAAATATAAAAAAAATTAAAAAAAAGTTTTAATCTATCTAGCTAATTTCTATTAAAAATTTTTTAAATCTATCTAGCTAATTTCTATCAAACACCTCTGTGCTAAAAAAACAAAATTAAAGTTAATAGTTTAGTGAGTGACATGCGTATTTCCACTTGTAGCTATATTACAAATCCCAGGAGTAAGATGGGAGACAGAGGGTCAACCTTATTACAGGTGTAGGAGTTTGGGGGCCATAAGGGTGGATAGAAGAGATCCAGTCACTTGGGGACAAGCTTACAGTATCCAAAGATCACAAGTTTAGGCCCCTGGGAGCTATTGATGTTGTAAAGTCCCAGGCACAGGAGGTCCCCCTCCTTCTCATCTCCTCCAGGAAGCTGGTCCCATAGCCAGACAGCTCTGTTACCCAACACCCAGCCCAGGAGCAGCCAGCCGCCCAGTTTATGCTGTCGGTGATCTCATTAGGAATGAGATGAGTCAACATTCACACAAAGACCTTCTGGCCTGCAATCTGAGAACAGGTTTAGGAAGAACAAAGCAAAAGGGAGAAATGTAACCACGAACTATCTCTTTATTGCTTTTGAGTTGTTTAAGGGGGTTTTAAGGGATTAAGGCTAAAGAAATGTTGACTGTAGGGAGAGGAGCAGGATATCAGTTGAGCAGAATAGAGGCCTTTGTGCTAAGAGGGGATGCACATTAAATGAAAATCTCATCAGCCTGGTTGCTTGCAAGAGGATAGAGCTGGAAGTCAAAGGTGAATAAGAATGCCAGGTTTTTAGTGTGGGGGAGAAGTCAAGGTGTAGGGACATCTTTGGGGTCCCCACTGGTTATGAGTAGACAACCAAAGACTACCAGTCCCCTGGCCCCACCTTTCAATCCCTAACAAAATCCTCAACCAAAACCCTGGGAGAAGCCTCATTATAAGCACTGGACACCGAGACGGGAGAAGCCCCAAGAGTGATTTGCTAGAAGGTTTAGAAAACCCAAGGGCCAAAAAAAAAACAACAACAACAACAACACAACAACAACAAAAAAAACCATCAGGGAGACACATAAAGTGGACTTGGAGTATAATAGATCCTACCTCGTTCCTTTCTTCTTTTTCCTATTTCTCCATCCTTATGGGACTTTTCTGTTTCTATGATTGCATCAGCCAATGTCTGTCTTTATTCTCTCCCTGTGTTTCATTCATGTCTGTCTCTCCGTTCTTCTCTGGAGAGGTTCCTCCCCACACAGATACTATGGAAACAACCCCCATCTCCCTGCAATGGATGCACCACCAAGAGGGGATTTCCTCTGAGGAGAAAGTTCCTCACCACCCCCTTCTCTATTCCCACCTGCTACACACCCACCGTCAAAGGCATAAAGAACAGATAAGGGCTCTGGGCAAAGGAGTGATTTATTCTCTTCTTTCAAGTGAGCAGCCTCAAAAAGCCCAATAATAATTTCTATTTTTATCCTTCACCAGATGTTACCTTCCCATTCTTCCAGCAACTCTGCCAAATAGTTACTTTCATTGGGAAAATCCATCCTAGCTGCCCAGTCAGGGAAGGGGGTGTGGAGAGGGTGAGGGGTGGGAATGGGTACTGCCCTTGCCCCTTACTGACCTTCCCCAGACCTGTTCTGCCTTCAAAGTATCCATTTGTTTCCTCCCTTTTCCTTTTCAGGATTTCCCTTATTCTTGGAAGTTTGATCTCTCTGATTAGGGAATCACTGTGCCATGATAAATTCTGCTTTCCTTCTGCCCCATTCATTCAGAGACCTGAGCTGAGGCCCTGACTTTGACACTAAGAACGTGTATGAGCTGGGGATGGTGACTTTTGACCTCTCTTGGCCTCTTTTTCTCAACCTCCAAATGAAAGGTGTGATAGGAGGTGTAAGTCTATGATTCTTTAATTTTTTTTTTTATTTTTGAGAAAGTGCAAGAGGGGGAGGGGCAGAGAGAAAGGGGAATGGGGATCCAAATCAGGCTCTGCACTGACAGCAGTGAGTCAGATGTGGGGCTTGAGCTCACGGACCCTCATGATCATAACCTGAACCAAACTTGGATGCTCAACTGATTGAGCCACCCAGGTGCCCCAAATCTGTGATTCTATTTGGAGTTCCAGATGGTGTCTTTGAGGGCAGGAAGACTTAAACCATTCTTGGGAAACCTTGTAAGGGATCGGATTTTATCCAGGATGTGTGTTAGAATCACTCATGAAGCTTTTAAAACTTAATTTCACATAAATATCTTTCCAACATAGGAAATTCTGATTCTATAGCTTTAAAGCAGAGCTTGGAGAGTATTCTCTTTCTTTTTCTTTTTTCTTTCTTTCTTTCTTTTTTTTTTTTTAACTTCTCTGATGATTCCTGATTGACTGGCAGACCAACCGACATAGATCTCCTTGCTTGGATCTCCAATACAAAGTGAAATGGATGTATCTAGTTATTATCCCATTATTAAGTTTACCTGAACAACCACAATTACCAAAGAGGATAATTCCTGACAGAAAAAAGAAACCCACAGGCTGTCTTCTGCACCCCGATCTTTTGCTGGAAACTTGGATAGGGTTTCAAATTGCAACAGCCAAAATCAAAACAACGTAGAGTCGAACTCAGAGAGGTTAGTTTATCCACTCTGACAGAAGCTTTAATGTCAGAAGTTGGAGGAGCTGGAGCATGACAAAGGACAAAGACAAGCAGCATCTCTGCTTCCTTTGTGTTGTAATTCCCTGAGAATCGATAGAAAGAGACTTGTCAGGTATTGAGAGTCTGTAATGAGGGGCTATGGGATGAGTAGAAGTGGTATGTCTGGAGGGGAGTTGATCTCCAGGAGCTATAGTCATCTTAAAGATGACTACAGGTTAAGGAGGGGAAATGGGTTAGTGGATTCTCTGTCCACAGAGACTGAGACCAATAGGTACCAGCCATGAGATGTTGAGCCTCAGAATTTCTTCTCTGCATCTCCCCGTATTTAGACTCTATGATGGAACTTATGACTTATGATGGAACTCTAGGACTTTCACAAATGTCTTAGTCTCAAGAGGAAAGGCAGAGAAGGAGTGGCATGAGATGGGTCAGAGAGAGAGAGAGAATTTGATCAGGTAAGGCTTTGTAGACTAGGATAAAAACATATGATTATATGTCAGGGAAGCTTTAGAGGCATTTAGAGCTAATTCATGTTTCTAAAAGATCACACTGGCTACCACATAGAGGATGAGGTGTGGGGGATGCACAAGAGTGGGATAAGGAATTGGATACCTTCTAGGTTACTGCAGATGTCCAGGTTAGAAAACATGGTGGCTTGGACCTGAGTGGTAGTGAAGGACATGGTGATGTGGAAATACTTAACAGATCAAAGTATACTTTGGAGACATCTTTATTAGGACTTGCTGATGGATTGGATACAGAGAGTAAGAGGAAGAAAGAAATCAAGATCTCTAAGCTTCTTTACCTGAGCTGGATAGTTGTGTCACTTACTGCAAAGAAGAAAACTTAGAGAGAAGTAGGCGTGTGTAGGTGTTATGGAGATAATATGGAATCACAAGTTCTGTTTTGGCCATGTTAAGTCTGTGATACTAAACTGTCAACTGGAGAAATCAAGTAAAGAGTAACATATATGCCTGGAATTCTAGTGAGAGACCAAGGCAAGAGATATGAACTTGGGAGTCACTGGAATATAAGTGAGATTTAAAACCATAGACAACATTATCTAAAATGAAAGCCTGGATACAGAAAAGATGCAAACTTGGGATTCAGCCCTGGTTTACTCCAAAATTTCAAATAGGCCAAAAGGTCTTCATCAAGTCGAGAAGAAGAGAGAAGAGATAAATTAATATGTATACATACACAGAAGTGAAGAAGCAAATAAGCCCAGCTCTGATAGTCTTAATTCTGTAAATGGTCTTGAAGATATAGTTGACATTTATGAATTTCCTTCTCTACAACCCCTTCTATGTTTCCTTTTACCTCCCCAAGTGCCCAAGCATCACAAACATCCATTCTTGGAAAGTCTGAATCTTCTGTGTCTTTGCCTTTTTTCCCTTTTGGTTATTGACATTTTCGTTAACTTTTACCATTACAAGTGGAAGTATATATATTCTAGGGAATCTCTTAGGTCCCGAACATGTCTTTCATGCCCTACTGTGTAGCAGCAACTCAATTCCTTCTGGGTACGGAGATTAATCACCCTGTCTCCACAAAGAATAGTAACACTACTTTGTTGAGTTTTTGTCATGAGAGGATCAAAATGGCCAGGTGGTAGTTTCACCTACTAGTTCAATGGAATTGTCAGTGTTTCCTTTGATGGAAGCATTTTTTTTGGGGGGAATTAAAACCTTAAAATCAATAGAGCTAGGGGCAGCTGGGTGGCTCAGTCGGTTGAGTGTCTGACTTCGGCTCAGGTGATCATCTCACAGTACGTGAGTCCCACCCCTGAACTGGGCTCTCTGCTGTCAGCGTGGAGCCCGCTTCAGATCTTCTGTCCCCTTCTCTTTGCACCTGCCCCGGTTGCATGCTCTCTTTCAAAAATAAACATTAAAAAAAAAATAAAATCAACAGAGCTCAATGGTGGAGGTGGGAAGCAAAAATTCTGCAAGCAGGTTATTAGTTACAGTAGTGAAAGGCTCCACTTTATTTCTACCTCCTGATTTCCAGACCCAATTTCTGTATTCATCAGGCCCCATCCAGATGACAGAAGCAGTACCATTATTTAAATAGAGAAACTATAACATTAAAAAATGTTACCTAGTAGGTATACATTTGTTAACTAGGTGACTGAAAGAGTATACCCTAACCTTTGAAGTATCTCCATGAGGATGAAAATTACAGAAAGCTTCTATCATTCCCAAGTTTAAGGCAACACAGGAAAGAGGTTAAGAATATTAATGTCTAAAAATTTAGAGGAGGGCCACTAAGGAGCTGAAACTCAAAATCCTAAGAAGGAAGCACTGCTTAACCAATACCAGTGTCTCTGAGCTCAGAGCCAGGTCCCTGTGAATCTGGCAACTAGACACTTAGGAGGAGACACCAGCCAGCTCATGCTGGTGTTTCCAAAGTGGGGCACTAGTCAGCTAGTTCTGCAAGTATGAAGCCCTTTGCATTCTTATCACATATGCAAAGTACTCCTCAAATGCATGGCTTGTGGCAAGTGCAAATTCTCATTACTATAAGTAGTAAGTATGGTAGTTATAGGAAGGCAGCTGGTGCATGATGGGTTCCCAATAAATGATGATTGGTGCTTAGTGTTCATATTCATATCCCTGAACAAGCACAAAACTTCAGACAAAAAGCCCCAAGATTTATTAAATAGAATATCTGGATGTGCCGACCTGCAGAAACCCGAACGTAACCACTTTTATTCTTCTTTTAGCCCTTAACTAACATTGTTGCAGGCAGAATGGTGATTGAGAAAGATGTCCACATGTTAACCTTTGGAACGTGTGGGTTTGTTCCTTTACGTTGCAAAAGGGACTTTACAGGTGTGATTAAGTTAAGGATCTGGAGATGGAGAGATTATACTGGATTATCCAGGTAAGCTGCTCTGGTCTGAATGTTTGTGTCCCTCCAAAATTCAGCAGTTGAAACCTACCCCCTCAAGGTGATGGTATTAGGAATGGGGTCTTTGAGGTGATTAGGTCATGAGGGCAGAGCCCTTGTGAGTGGGATTAGTCCTCTTACAAAAGAGACTTCCTCTGCCACCTGAGGATACAAGAAGTCTTTGACAGGGAAGAGGGCCTCACCGGAACACAACCATGCTAGTGCCCTGATCTCAGACTTCCAGTCCCCAGAACTGGGAGAAATAAATGTCTGTTCTTTATGAGCTATCCGGTCTGCGGTGTTTTCTTGCAGCAGCCCTAAAACATGGGCCCAATTTAATCACATGGGTCTTTAGAAGCAGAGAACCTGAACCAAGAGAGCTGGAAGCATGAGAAGGACTCAGTCTGCCATTGCTGGCTTTGAAGATGGGGCAGGGCATGAGCCAAGGAATGCGGAGAGCCTCTAGAAGCCGGAAGACTCACAGAAATAAATTCTCCTGTGGAGCCTCTAGAAAGGAGCTCAGCTCTGACAACACCTTGATCTTACCCAGCCAGACCCATCTCTGACTTCTAACCTCCAGAACCGTAAGATAATAAATTTGTTTTGTTTTTTAAACATTTATTCAGTTTTGAGAGACAGAGAGTGAGCAGAGGAGGGGCAGAGGGAGAGGGAGACACAGACCCTGAAGCAAGCTCCAGGCTTTGAGCTGTCAGCACAGAGCCTGATGTGGGGCTTGAGCTCACGAACCACAAAATCATGATCTGAGCCGAAGTTGGATGCTTAACCAGCTGAGCCACCCAGGCGCTCCTAAATTTGTTTTGTTATAAACTACCAAGCTTGTTGTAATCTCAGCAGTAGGACTGAGTACCAGCATTGTGCTTTCCTTTACTCCTTCCTGGGGCATCAGCCCCTACTTCCGGGAGAGGTCACTTAGTGTTCTGATGTCCCTGTGCCCTGAGAATCGATTTTGGAAGAAAGCCAGTGGTCATTTCTTCCCCATGCCGCCAGCAGTGGAAGAGGGGTCCTGGCTGTGCAGGCAAACAGACAAAGAGCTCATCTCCAGACACTCTCCAGACCCTCACAGGGAGGGTGAGCATGCTTTCCATCAACACAGGTGTCTGTGCATTTATTGACCTTGTTCAGCACCACGATTACAAACATCTTACCTTTAGTTTATTGAAATCAAACTTCTTGTTGTGACCTATAAATTCTGTAAAGTCTGGCCTCCCCCCATTCCAACTTTCCTTCATAGTGTGCCTCACATCATTACTACAATCTTAGCAGTTGCTAAGATTCCCCCACCTCCGGGCCTTTGCACCTGCACGTCCCTCTGTCTGGAACACTTACCTGCCTCTCTTTACATGATGGCTGTTTCTCATTCTTTACATTCCAGTTCAAATCTCACCCCTCAGATCCCCTTAACACCCCTCCCCCACCCCCAAGACATTTTCTATTGGGCCAGCTGTTAAAATTTTCACAATATTTATCACAATTAGAAGATAATCTGTTTGTTTTTTGTGTTTGCTCGCTTATTTTTCTGTTTACTACATTTACTAGAATGTAAGTCTCATGCCATGAGGAACCTTGTTGGCTTATTTGCTACTCGATTCCCAATACCAGGAATAGCACCTGGCAAATTACTGACATTCAACACATACTTTGAAAGAGAGTAAAGAAGGGAAAGAAAAAAATCCTAGTTATGTTCCCATTTCCTGATCTAGTATAAGAGTCTCTAAAATCATGTAGGGTCTACCCCAGGCCTGTCCTAAGCTATGTCAGAATTGAATGCCTCTCGGGCTGGAGGTTCTGGCCCTTGACCCGGGCCTGGACCGCTATCTGAACTCTAACAGCAGATCAGGCAAATCCTGAATTAAAAGTTACCTTGCTCTGGCTCTGTCTGACTATTAGAACATGACCCTGACCTGTGAGTCTAGACCATGAACAGAGTCTTGTTTAGATACTTAGGCAGTGTGATGAGTGTGCTGAAGACTTTGGAGTCAGAGAACTGCAATATGAATCATGCCCCTGCCGCTTTCTTGTGTCTTAGTCAGTGGCCGTAAAAAAATAACCACCAACTGAGTGGCTTATATAACAGAAACTTATTTTCTCACAGTTCTGGAGATCGGAAGTCCAAGATCAAGGTGCCCATCAGGGTTGGTTTCTGGTGAAACTTCTCTTCTTGGCTTTTAGAGAGCACCTCCTCGCTGTGTCTTCACATGGCCTCTTCTCTGCGTAGGCACAGGGGCAGAGGGACCAGTGTTCTCTGGTGTCTCTTCCTCTTCTTGAAAGAACACCAGTCTCAACAGATTACAGCCCCACTCTTAAGACTTCATCTAATCTTAATTATCCCCCTAAAGCCCCAACTGCAAATACCATCACACTGGGGGTTCGAGCTTCAACATATGAATTTGGGGAGGACACAATTCAGTCCATAACATCTTGGGACTAATCTATTCTGAGTCTTGGTTTTCTTGCCTATAAATTAGGGATGGTGCTACACACCTCTTATGGTTACTGACAGCACAAAATGAGGTGAAAAAACAAGTGTGAAGTTTGATTATCTGACACTGTACAACAAGCCACTCCAAAACTTGGTGGGTGGCTCAGATGGTTAAGCGTCCAACTTTGGCTCAGGTCATGATCTCACAGTCCATGGGTTCAAGCTTCAAGTAAGGCTCTGTGCTGACAGCTCAGAGCCTGGAGCCTGCTTCAGATTCTGTGTCTCCCTCTCTCTCTCAGCTCCTCCCGCATTCATGCTTTGTCTCTCTCTGTCTCGCAAAAATAAATAAAAGTTAAAAAAAAAGTCTTTAAAAAAAGAACTTAGTGGCTTAAAATAACACTTACGCTCATGACTCTATAGTCTGGGCAGGGCTTGGCAAGGACAGCTCATCTCCTCTCCATATGGCAGCAGCTAGAGTGGCCAAGGAGTGGTAGCTGGAGTGATCTGAAGGTCACTCGCTCCCATGCAGCTGGATAGGGAAGATCCAAACATCTGGGGAGCAGAATATCTGGGGCCCCATGAGCATCTCTCTCAATACAGGTATAGATGATATAGATATAGACATAGGTAGTCTCTCCAGGTGGTAGTTTCAGGATAACAGAACTTCTTACAGATCAGCTCAGGGCTCCCACGTCCCAAGAGAGAAAGGCAAGTGGAAAATATCACCTTTAATAACCAAGCCTTGGAAATCAGGGACTGTCACTTCTGCCTATCAGGTGGGGCAGTCACAAAGGCCTGCCCCTGTTCAAGAGGAGGAGAAATAGTCTTCATCTCTTGATGGAGAGAGACAAGATTCTGGAAGGCATGTGAGACTGAAAACACTGTCGTCATCCTTCTTAGAAAATGCGACCTGCCACTGTACTCAAATATATGGCTTGCTTTGGACACAATTTGCAGATTGCAAGCCCTGGTCCTCTGTGAGCCTTCTTCTCCTCATGAGAGGACAGCCTAATGGCTGTCCCCTGACCAATAGCCAACTGGACCCCGAAGACACAGGGGAATGTTGCTGGAACCAAAGTGATGGCTTTTGGCATCCTTGGAGTTCTTGAGGTTTGTCATAGTGCTGTTCATTCAGAAGCCTTTCAGATATAAGAAAAGTGTAAGATCATTTTCCAGCTGAAATCTCTCATCCATCATATCCTATCCCAATGGAAGACACAGGCCTGGATGTGCTGGTCTGAGGACTTAACTGTAGCCCAGACCCTCTACACCCCAGAGGAAGGCCCATGCTCCCCTGACCACACTGCAGCTAGGGGGCCTGTCTTTGTAACCCTCATGATCAACTCCGTTGTTACCAGCCTGCTACCATACCTTGCACAGGCCTTTCTGGCTCAAATAAATGCTCCTCTAGTAAGAAGTCTGGTAAGGGTCCATGGCTACTCTACCTCCTCCTTCCATCCCTCCCTCTCTCTTTGTTGATCCTTCCCATATACTCTTTCCTTCTGCACCAGCCCTTGTTCAAGAACACAGCCATGGCTCCTTCTACTCCAGCTGCAGAAGGACCCCACAAAGGTAAGGCACGTCCTCCCACTTCTTGGCCAGGTGGTCAAGGGCCAAAGGGGCCTGCAGACCTCCCTCGTTTTCCCCCTTTTTGGATTTTTCTTGAACTGTGACAGGCTCTGCCCCAAACTCTTGGTCTCTGAGTGCCAGCTCTCTCCTCTGCTTGCCCTGACCCAAGAGGAAAAAAAGCAGAAAACTCCCTTTCCCCTCACTTCACAGAGGTAAGGATAAACTTTTCAGATGGGTCTTCTATGGCAATCTAAAGGAAAAGCAACAGGTAAAATATAGTCTGTAAACCTGCATATATACATATATATATATATATATATATATATATATATCAGCTGATCTAGGCATGAAGCAGGGCAAATTTGCAAGTTCTCCTTCCTGTTGCCTCTGGGGCTGCCTCCTTGAGCATTAGGCCAGGTGCAGTCAGAGAATATCATCTGTTTCCCCTCAGATCACATTACAGGACATTTCATGTGAAGTTTCCAAGATATTGATTCCTAAGCAGTACTAGTCTGATAAGGTCAAACAGGGCTCTGTTATAATTCTGACAGAGCAAATTATAAAAAAGAAACAAATACTGGTGCCGCTCTGCCACTGATCAGCTGGAGAATTAGCAAGAACGTTTAAAGGCTCTGGGTTTTGGTTTCCTCATCTGTCAGATGAAGAATTTGAGCAAGTTGAAAGCCATGAGCAAAGCTCATAAATAAAAAGGACTTGCTTTGTGTATTCTGTGGTCCATCCTAGGTCCGAAAGCCCGGGAGGAAGTCTGTCCACCCAAGTATTTCTTTCTCTGGAAAACTTTGTTTCCATTGGGTCGGGGCAGAGGAGTGGGGAACTGCAGGTGGGAGGAAGGCAGGGACGAGAGGAAGGCTCTTTGGGGGAACTTTAGAAATAGGTCGTGTGCCATCTCTCCCCTGGTGGCCGCTCAACTTGGAGGTCTGGGTGGAGTGTTCTTCCCTAGGGCACGGGCTTCCAAGTTCCCACCCATCGCCAGCGGCCAAGCCCCCGGGACACCGCCGAGCAGCAAGAATTCAAAGGAACCTTCCCAGATACAGGTATGTGCATTCCTGGCCTGACAGCCGCCTCCTCCGCCGCGTTCTGGGGCCGTTTGTCCGAAGGCATTATGCAAAATAAAGCTGCCTCGTTTCCCCAGCCGGGCAATCCCGGCTACGCCGAGGCCTTCTTGGTGGGAGGGAGGATCAGAGAGCAGCGAGCTGGCTGGAGTCCCTGCAGGCGCAGCCTTTCTTCCATTCTGTTAGGCAGAGTTGGGAATTCGCTGTGGGAAGCAGAGAAGGGAGCCCCCAACCTGGCTCCTACTTCAGCAAGTGTGACCCCGTAGCTCTCAGGGTACCCAGCCTCTAACTCGATGATTCCATCTCGGACATCAGCACCGCCTGGGGCGAACGGATGGGGGTGGTATCAAAGTCGGCGGGAGGTATTGGAATTCCAGCCCTGGACCGCTTTGTAGGGAAAGGAGTTCCGCTATGCGGCCTCTAGGTGGCAGGATTCTTCTCACGGCCCCGTCAGCGAACCCTTGCTGGGTCTGGGCTGCAGAATTGTAGCGAGGGTCTGAAAAGGGTGCAGAACAAAGAATAGCATCCCACCTCCTTTCCAGGTTGATCAAGTCCCCACATGAGCTGCCAACAGAGAGCCTTGGAGACAGAAGGTCCCTGCTGGAGTTTAGCATCTAGGCAGAAAAGCCACGGTCCTAGGTCTGCGTTCTGGTTCCGGCTCTTCCTCTCCCAGTGGGCTTCTTTGTCTATTCATCCATGTCTTAGTGGCCCAGCACTCACTTTTCTGTATCAAGTACCAAACTGCAGAAGAGGGAATACGTAGGTGAATAAGGGCTCCATTGCGGTGTCATCCAAAGAGAACTTTTCCAACTTGACGCAGCCTAGAGAAGAAAGGTACACTTTTTCAAGTGTCCTGAGGGAAAGCAGTTTTATAAGCAGATAATGGTTATGATATGCTATAGTATGCTATGGTTATAATAAAGGCATGAACAAAGTTTAATGGAAGTTCAGGGAAAGGAAATTTAACTTTTCTTAGGAAGTTGAAGGAAGTTTCACAGAGAAATAAAGTCTTGATGAAGAGTAGACTTTCAGGAGATATGAATGATGAAGATTCAGACGATTCACAGCAAAAGCAAAGAACTTGAGGCAGGAAAGTACAGACTATATTCAGAGAAGAGTATCAATCACTATTTTCAGATGATGTGAGTGGCTACACTGAAAGCACAAAAGAATCATCTGAAAAATTATTAGGGCTTATTAGGTTTTAGAAGAATATAAGTGAAAAAAAAACAGTCGTTTTTTTTTTCTTTTCAATTCTAAAAGTAAGCAATTGGTAGGGCACCTGGATGGTTCAGTCGGGTAAGTGGCTGACTCTTAATCTTGGCTCAGGTCATGATCTCATGATTCGTGAGATCAAGCCCCAAGTGGAGCTCTGCGCTAACAGTGCAGAACCTGCTTGGGATTCTCTGTCTCCCTTTCTCTCTCTGCCTTTCCTTCTTATGCCTTCTCTCTTGCTCTCTCTCTCTCTCTCTCTCTCTAAAAACAAAACAAAATAAAACAAACTTTAAAAAAGAAAGAAGCAATTAGTTAATATAATGGGGGAAGTCTCCTTTTGGAGCAATAACAAACAAAAGACAAAAAAACTAAAATAATAAACATGGGAGGTGTAGAGGAACAGAACTTTAACACTTTCTGGAGGACACTTGAAGAAACAGGGACTTGCATTACAATTCTGGGTGGAGAAACACATATATACATAAAGCTTTAGTGTGTAACGAGAGGAGACACTTCAAATCGACATGCTACATATATATTCTCAATAAAGAACAGAAGAATAACTGGATACTCATTGAAATATCAATACGATAAGATCCTTATCTCACATCAAACTCAAAAATAAATGCCGAAAAGATCCCAATTTTTCTCCTTCCCAACTTGTAACTTCATTATCTTCTTGCGAGAGTCATCAGTAAGCCAGTCCTACTGTCTCTGGGCGAGGTCCTCAGCAAGGGCAGAACCCTGTGGACTCTGACGACGCTGCATGAGTCCAATGGTGAGGAAAACGTGGAGATTTTCTTTCCCCTTTTCGAAGAGTTGGACTGTTATGTCCTCAGACATGGAGGCCTAGAATCCTATGGAAGTTAAAAACAGCAGTTGACATTCAGCCAGATTGCAGAGGAGTAAAGAGAGATTCTAGATTTTTTTTACTTATATTTTCTCACCCTGTCATGAGTTATGTCCTCTAGAAAGATATGTGGAAGTCTTAACCCCCAGTACTTCAGAATTTCACTTTATTTGGAACTAGAATAACTGTGGATGCAATTCGTTAAGCTAAAATGAGGTCACACTGGACTAAAGTAGCCCCTTAATACAGTGTGACTGAGGCCCTTATTAAAAGATGGTCATGTGAAGACAGGTGCCTGTGAAGACAGAGGCAGAAATTGGAGTGATACATCTAATAAGCCAGGGACTGCCAAAGATGGCTGGAAACACCGTAAGCTAGGAGAAAGGCATGTGACAGGTTTCCCCTCAGAGTCCTTGAAGGAACCAACCCTGTCAGCCATCTTGATGTTGAGCTTGTAACCTCCAGAATTGTATGAGAAGACATTTCTATTGTTTTAGGTCACCCAGTCTGTGGTACTTTGTTACAGGAGCTGTAGGGAACTAACAAATTCTCTAACAAGAGTGAAACATTATTCGGGCATCACTGAATGAGGTCTTTCAAAGTTTGCTAACCAAGTCTATCATTTTTAATGGATCCTTCAAATTGTGTCTTTAACTCTAGAGAGATGACTGGTGGCAAGGGTATACAGGCTATTGGCAGGAACACGAAGAGGGCTGAGCCCTCCCTCTCCTCAGCCCCTCGCCTCAACCTGTACCCTGGCTTCCCCTCAGAAGACCAAAAAGCAAGTTGGCTGGCTTCCCGGGCAGCTGCTCCCCAAGGGGAAGCCACCCAAGCTCCCTTAGTTACTCTGGGGCTGGATTTGCCTGACAAGGAAAATGCCTCCCAAACAACACAAGAAATGGAAGGAGGAAGATTTGAGCAAAGAAATCCAAGGGTGCAGTATTTACCACCCAGACCAATCCACTTGTTCTACATAGATTTACAGGACAGCCCCATTCTTGGAGCATGAATCTGAGCTTGTCCAGCCACAACTTCCCAACCCGTACAGTGATAATAATTATCTGCTGTCAAAGAGGACAGAAACGTCCCTCATACATCCTGTAACCTCTGTAAAGATAAGGGAGGCTAGCTAGATGGGTGAAATCACAGTGAAGATTTCAGTTGTGGTGAGAATCACATTGTGCCAGTCCAGACTCTCTGATGAAGCCTGATGAAGTAGATCTTTCCCTCTGCTTCATCCTGGGCCCTCTGCCATCACTCCAGCTTTTTTGTTCCTTCCTTCTCTGACGCAAAGACTTCATGCCAGTGTTTCCTCTGGTTTGGAATACTCCTCCCCACTTCCAAACCACTGCCTCACTCTCTCCTCCCCACTCCCCTTCTTACTCATAGGTCAGGTCTCAAGTTTAACATCATTTCCTGGAACAAAACTCCATGAAACTCACTCCTTCTGCTCAAAATAGTAGCTTAGGGGATAGTTCAAAGGTAGTTCTAAAACTTGGTTTTCACATGAGTTTAGGGTTTCCAGAAATAAAGTAAATAGACTGAAATCCTCCAATACAAAACAGTTCCACACTTTGTTATTTTTTAAGTTTATTTATTCATTTTGAGAGAGAGAGAGACAGAGACAGAGAGAGAGAGAGAATGAGTGGGGGAGGAACAGAGAGAGAGAATCCCAAGCAGGCTCCTCACTGTCAGCGCAGATCTCAACGTGGTCCTTGGGCTTGAATTCATGAACCATGAGATCATTCATGACCTGAGTGAGATCAAGAGTCAGATGCTCAATGCTCAACCAACTGGGCTACCCAGGTGCCCCAGCATTTCCACAATTTAAAGCACATGGGTGACGCAAAGGATAGTACATTGGACTTCTAAAACACATGGGTGAGTTTGCAAAAAGGAAAAATAAACACAAAAGGGGAAATCCTGGGGAGAAGAAGCAATCACCAATGTCAGCTATCAGCTGGCCCAAGGCATCTACTCACCCCAGGCATGGAGCCTATAGACCACACACAGGGACCTGGAGAGGATGCTGCACAGCAAGGAGTAAGATCA
>NC_043703.1:127598283-127599471 GCF_006229205.1 Suricata suricatta
GGTGCTTGGGTGGCTTGGTCAGTTAGGACATCAGTTAGGTGGTCAGTTAGGTGATTGACTCTTGGTTTCAGCTCAGGTCATGATCCCAGGGTGGTGAGATTCAGTCCCACATCAGGCTCCCTGCTAAGCATGGAGCCTGCTTAGGATTCTTTCTCTCTCTGCCCTGCTTGCTCTTTCTCTCTTTCTCAAAAAAAATTAATTAATGTAAATAAAGTGAGAAGGCAAAAAGATAAAAATAATTGAACTTGAATCTATTGAAGCTTCTAAAACTCATGTCAAATACACCAGAGGGCTGCATTTGGCAAATGTCAGGCTGTAGAAAACTACTGGACATATGGTCCAGTTTTTTCAATGAATGAATTACAAGAAAAAAAAAAAGATGGAGGGAAAACTTACAAGTTAAGGAAGTTAATATGCATCTCAACTATTTGCAAAGTGAAAACCTCATTTGGATCATGCTTCAATTAAATATATAGAAAAAATATAACTTTCATAATATAAATGGAAATTGAACAATCTGAATACTGAGTGATATTAAGGAATTATTGTTCATTTTTTTTACATGTGATAACATACTGTGGTTTTGGCCTTTTATTAAAGTACTTACCTACTAGAGACGTGTAGTAAAATATTAAACAAATTGTTTTAATGTTTGTTTATTTTTGAGAGGGAGAGAGAGAGACAGAGTGTAGTTGGAAAGGGGCAGAGAGAGAGGGAGACAGGAAATCTGAAGCAGGCTCCAGGCTCTGAGTTGTCAGCACAGAACCCAATACAGGGCTTGAACCCACAAACCATAAGATCATGACCTGAGCTAAGGCTGGACACTTAACCAACTGAGCCACCCAGGTGCCCCTGCATAGTAAAATGTTTATGGATACAATTATATGATGTTGAATTTACTCATAATGATATGTGAGGAGGATGTGGGTGGAGATTTTTCAATGCAATTAGAATGGCTATGAGTTAACAATTGTCAAACCTGTCAAATAAAAAAAAGCCTTACTTTTGTGCCTGTTTGAAATTTTCTATCATGAGTTAAAAAATAAAATAAAGTAGACCAAACGTGGCAATGTTTCAAGATGTCTCCAGATAATAATGCAAATTATTTCCCTAAAGTATTTACCTCCTTCAGAAATCTCAGAAAGTTCCCATTGGTAGTTTTCCAACAAACAGGAGTTTACAATTAAA
>NC_043703.1:127599571-127650014 GCF_006229205.1 Suricata suricatta
AACTAATTGGCAGGGGAAAAAATACTGTGTTTTTGATGTTTATTTGTTATATTTAATAAATATCAAATTTCGGACTATTTTATGATGTTTTGATCATTAGATTTTAATAATTGGAATTGACCACATATTTTAAAGTAAAGCTTTATTGTTATAGAACATTAAAAAAAGAAACCTGTAAATAGGTTAATCGCAGAGGTGTGTGAGAGTGAAAAATCAGTAAAAGAATTTCAAGCAAAAATTACATTATAATAAGGTTGAAGGAAGAAAAGTGGGATGTAAAATTTCCAACTGTACAAAAGTTGTTTCTTCATCTTCTTGAACAGCAGATAAATATGAAAGTCACTGTGACATTTAGATTAATTTGATAGATTTAAAGACAGATGACACAATTAGATTTTTAAATTACGTGTGTATATATATATTCAGAAATCCAGCTAAACAAATAAGAAATGTTTAATGTCAACTTAAAAAGTATATTAAAGAGTACACAATGTTTTCAAATTCCTTTATAAAGTACATCAGCAAAAAAGTTTGAAAGCCACGCTCTCCAGAGGCTGTTTCAGAACAGCATAGAATCTTGGGAACTCCCTTCTCAAAGCCGTCTGCCTTTGAAAGTTACTCATTTTTGTGAGTTCTTTTTTTCCAGGATTTCTTACCACAATTTCTCACCACACGATCTCCTCTTCCCTTTCTTGAGTCAGTGGAATTTCCCTCACCAGCCTCCCTTCAAACCATCCAAAGCCTAAGGCTCTCTCGGCCTGGTTAGAGCATGAAAACTCAAAGGATTAGTGGCCCCATGACTTTTTCAACTCAAAAGAACTTTTGCTGTCATCATCTGAGTCATTTAGTTGAAAAGTATTGGGACCCTGGATCAATCAGGTTATCTCCAAGACACTTCATGTAGTCCCTTGTATCTGTATCTTTTCAGTGTGTGTGTGTGTGTGTGTGTGTTCTTGTCCACGAATGACCGAAACCTAAAGATTGGCTTTGACTTCAAGGTGAGTGCCTGAAGGCACCATGTAATCAGAGATCTCCATCAATAGAGCCACTCTTGTTTAATACTTCTCAATGGCTCTAAATAGCATTTATAATAAATGTGACCCCCAATGGCCCTTTTTAATTCTGTCAAGTTATGTCACTAACCTCAGCTGAGGCCACTCTCTTCTTCATTAAACCCAGTCCCTGCATCTTCCTTCAGTTCCTGGAACAGGTCTATCTCTCTTCTGCCTCCAGGGCCTTTCTTTGCCTTCAGTGTCTCCTGGCCAGGTTTGTTCCTCATACTCTATCAAATGAGCGGCTGCCTCTTTCTTTTCAAATTTGTTACAATGTGGCAATATCTCAAAATGTAAGAGATCTGCTCAGGAACCCACAAAAAATAATGCTAAAAATCCATCTTGAAAGAATATTCCTATAGTGCCCAACAATATATACAAAAGAATGTTTCTTGCGACATTGTTAGGAGTAAAAATTTGTTAAGAATTTAAATGTCCTTCAGGAGAAGAATGGATAAACGGTGGTGTACATACAGCCATTGAAATAAATGAGGTAGATAAGTAGGTCATGGTGTGGACAGAGATCCATCATAGGTTTTATGTAAAAAAAGAATCACAGTAACACTGTGGGGCATGGAAGTCCATTTAGGTAAATAAAACAAAACCACAACACTCACGTGAACATAGAAAAGAAGGCCTCACACCAACCAGGATTGGGAGGACAGTGGAAGGAGAACACTACCTTCTTGTTTTGTGTGGAAATGTTATAGCAACTGCTGCTTTTATAATAATTTAACAGTCTCTTGAATCTCTTAAATGGAAATAAATTCTGTTGAAATAAATTTGAGAAGGAGGAACTATCTACAAATTGGTGTCATACGTAGGGGAAACAGTCTTTCAAAGAGATACCAAAAATTTGAGGCAACTTCCCAACAACCTTCTCTGAGCTGAGCGGAGCAGTGAAGAGTCGAGTTAATGCCCTGGTGCTGGAACTGACAGTCAGAGGCTTAATGTCCAGGCTGCGGTCTCATTGACAGGGGCTGTTTAATGGTGCAGCTGGTTTACCATGTCCATGGAAGCCATTATGGCTAGAGGAAGAATGCTCTGCTGGAGCCTTGGCAGAAAGGCTGGGAAGGGAGGTGCGAGGAGAGAGAAGGCAGGCGAGATGAGAAAACAGAAGCTGAAGGGTAAATGAGTGAGGACAGTGAAGAAGAGGGGAGAGAGAAGGAGGCTGATGGGCAGAGAGAGAAGTGCGGGGATGGGAAGGGGTAGGGAAGAGGAGGGGAGAGGTGGAGGGGGCAGAGCACAGGGAAAGAGAGGAGAGAATGACAGTGAGCACTTACTGAATGTTTAGTAGGTGCTGGCCATCCTAAGTGCCGCACGTGTTTTTATTTTGCCCTCTCCAGTGAGGATGGTTGTATTACTATCTCTGTTTAACTACTGAGGAAAATGGGGCCCAAAGCATAGAGATGTTTTAAATTTTATTTACTTTTTAATATTTTTTGTAAAGGAAACATTTTGTTTCCTTTAATGTTTATTTATTTATTTATTTGTTTGTTTATTTATTTTGAGAGAGGGAGCACAAGCAGGGGAGAGGCCGAGGAAGAATCCCAAGCAGGCTCCTGACACAGGGGCTTGAGCTCCCGAACTGTGAGATCATGACCTGAGCCGAAATCAAAGTCAGATGCTTAACCGACTGAGCCACCCAGGTGCCTCCCCAAAGCACAGAGATTTAAAGACACTTTCCCAAGGTCGCTCAGCTTGTAAGTTCTGAAGCAAGAATTCAAACCCGTTTTGTGTGATGCCAGAGCACCTCTTCTTATTTCTGGAAACAGGAGAAGAGTACTTGTGATGGAGGGAGGAGAGAAGGAAAAGGAAAAAGGAAGGAAGATGGAAGAAGAAGAAAAACTCGGTCTGAAGGGGACTGCTATTTTAATTTCTACACCATGGAGAAGGAGAGGATAAGTATACACAGCAGGTGATTTCTGAACAGTTGACATATGGGGATGCTTTATTTTCCTACCTCAGCCAGTCTAGATAAACCAAGGTGTCTATTACTGCACAACAAATTACCCCAAAGCTTAGTAGCTTCCAATAATAAACATCTGTTATCTCACACAATTAGGAATCCAGGGAGAGCTCAGATGGGTGGTTGCAGCTCAGAGTCTTTCATGAGGTTGCAGTCAAGATGATGGGCAAGGCTTCATCATCTGAAGGCTGAACTGAGGCCGGGGGTCTGTTTCTAAGATGGCTCATTCACACTGACTGGAGATCGCAGCTGCTTGCTACTGTGCTCTCTCCATAGGGCTGCTTGAATATTGTTACAACATGGCAGCCAGCTTCCAATGGAGGGAGTGACCCAAGAAAGCCAGGTAGAAACTGCAATATCTTTTCTGATCTAGCCTTGGAAATCACTAGCCATGGCTTCTGCCATATTCTATTGGCTACACAGATCATCCCTGAAACAACGTGAGAGGGGACTAAGAAAAGCATGAATATCAGAAGATGGAGATCACTGAAGCCATCTTGAATGCTACTTACTGCATAAGGCAACAGATGGGCTTCTGATAAGCAATTTCTTCTCTGGCCATCTATAGTGACTTAACAACTAGTGTTGTCAAATGTGTCTGGGAAGCTTATCACCCAGCAGTTCCTCTCTTGGCTACCTAATATGGAGATCTGCATATTTATGAGCAAGACTATCACTAGAAACATCGTTTGTAATAGCCAAAATCTGACCAATAGCCCAAGTGCAACTCAACACCTGAATATATATATATATTGTGCTACACCAATTATACTGAAAACTCCATACCAACAATGGAGTCACATGCAAATACGTAGCTGAATCTTGGGGCACCCAGCTAGCTCCAGCAGTAGATTTCAGCATTGTGAGCTTGAGCCTTACATTGGGTACAGAGATTACTTTTAAAAAAATCTTAAAAGAAAAAGAAAAACAATATAGATGAATCTTACAATGTAGAGCAAAAAAAGCCAGGCTCATATATACTACATGAATCCCCATTTACATAGAGCTCAAAAACAGGGACAACAAAACCAGTGTTTAGAAATGCCATGTAGGGGCACTTGGGTGGCTCAGTCATTAAGCATCTGACTTCAGCTCAGACCATGATCTCATGGTTCATAAGTTGAAGTCTCATAGCTCTAGCCTCACTTTAGGGCTCTCTCTCTCTCTGTCTCTCTCTCCCCCTCCTGGGATTCCCCCCCCCTCTTTCTCTCTCTTTTCTCTGTCCTTTGCTCACTTGTGCCCTCTCTCTCTCTCTGTCTCAGAAAAAATAAGTAAAAGGAATGCTTATTTATGTAGTGAAACTATGAAGAAAGCAAGGAAATTTTTAGGATAAAAATCAGATTGTGATTACCTTTAGGGGTGAAGAAGAGGCTGTGATCAGGACAGGGCAGAATGGGGCAAAGTTCTGCTCTTTGCCTGAGTGATGATTACATGTGTTCTCTATTTAATAATACCTCAGCTGTACATTTCTGTTTGATGCACTTTTCTTTGTATCCACCATTTTCCACAACAACAAAAAAGCTTTTAAAAATGTCTTTGGAATGGTTTTAGTGATAGATTCTGGATTTAATGATCTATGATCTGGTCTCAGAAAATAAAGAATCAGCAATGATTACAGTAATAATTCATCTAAGTATGCACAACAGGCCCTGATCTTGTATCAGCATGGGTGACAGGGATTTACAGTTAGCTCAAGAGTATGGGGGAACTTGTCCCTTCTGATCAGTGGCCGTGCTACACCCTAAACTATGATACCCACCGCTGCAGAGCCTCCCATGTAGATGGTGGGAACTCAATCCCTTTTGTGGTCACCTCTGAACTTCTCCTTCTAGAAACTTGGTCCTGGAGGAATTTCAGTCTTGTTCTACCATCATGGGTTCGCCCCACCCCCATCCATCTTTGCCTGCTCCCCACCCCACCTTCCTGGTCTAGCTTTCCTGAATTTCTTTTGTTGAGCTGACAGAAGCCATAACTGAACCACCGACAAGACCTGGACTGTGCTTTTCTCTCTCTTCTTTTTTTGCAATCTATAACGAACCTTCCAAGTTCATTACTGCAAATGGTCTTGGTCAGGACCCAGGGGCTGGTGGCAGAAGCTTATTATCCAGCCTCAGGGACAGTGAGAGCTGGCTGGCAGCCGCAGTCATTCTGAAGCAGTCATGTCCAATTAGAAGGAACATTAGGCACTTTCCTTCTGGAGCCCCATTAACAAATTAGTCCTACCACAAACTGAGAGGGACTGGTTGGGACCGAATACCTTTTGACCACGGGATAATTTGATAATTTGGAGAAGAAACAGTGCAGAACACTGCTGTGTGTGTGAGTGTATGTACATGAGCATGTGAGTGAGTGTTGGCAATAGAGTGTAGACAGGTGGCTAGGAAAGAAGGTTTGATCCCGCATTTCTGTCCTACCCAAGAATGAAACCTTTCTAATACCTGTTATTGGGTTACAATAGTCAGGGAACTGGGAAGAATGGCCATCTTTTCTGACGTTAATAGTTTTCCCCTGACTGACCTGTTGGGTTGGAGGAGTGCATGTGAATGCCCTCAGCCAGAGCATTGCTTTTGTATGCATTTTTGCAAGTTCGAGTTCCCGAAAGCTCATGTGGAAAGAACCAGGAAAACCTGTCTCATGTTTTGCTGTAGTAAAATATCCTTAACTCACTATTAAAGTTTATGTTAAGTTTTCAAAATATTGGTTATAAATGGTTTGCTCAGTGAAAAGTACTCATTAGACCTCTGAGACCTTTAAGAGTCTGAATCACAAATAAATTTTCATTGCTAAGGAAATAATTATGTGCAAATTAATATTCCAAGTTCAAATTGCCATTTTAGGTTCATTTGCAATACAGCAAATGATTGGAGCAAGTCCTCTAAAAAAGGGAGCGGGAAAGGATATAAAGGAAAGAGGAATGAGAAAAGTGTTTCTGTTTCTGATCAGAAGCTAAAGAACTAGGAATCTAGAAGCAGAGGGGGTTCCTGAGTGTCTCAGTTGGTCAAGTGTCTGACTTTGGGCTCAGGTCATGATCTCAGGGTTCAGTTCATGAGTTCAGCTCTGTTGTCAGCACAGTGCCCGCTTCAGATCCTCTCTCTCTCTGCCCCTCCCTCAAAAATAAATAAATAAACTTAAAAAAAAAAAAGAATCTAGAAGCAGAGGACCACAGGGAGACTCAAGCTGTCTCTCTTCCCATGACAGTGTATTAACCTTGGAATTTCCCACTAGAAAGATTATCCTAGAGATTTTCTGCCAACTCCCATTTAGGGCAGGAGAGCTCCTTTTATTCACAATAGATCCTATGGATATAAGCAAATATTATGAGGATCTTATGCATAACTTCATACAATGTAATAAAAACCCAGATAAAATGGATAAATTCCTTCAGAAACACAACTTACCAAAACAGACAAAAGAGAAAAATTAAAAAAAAAAAAAGCTCCGTATCTATTAAATAAGCTCAACTTATAATTAAAGCCCACAGAGAATCACCAGGCCCAGATGACTTCACTGATGAATTCCATCAAACATTAAAGAGAGAAATAATACCATCATACACAAACTCTTTCTGAAAAATAAAGAAGGAAGAAACATTTCTCAACTTGTTTCATGAGTCCAATGTAAGCCTAATACTAAAACTTCAGTAGGTGCAAAAAAAGAATTTGACAGAATTATTTCACAAAGCCCTCAGCAAGCTAAGAGAAGGGCGCTTCCTGAACTTGATTACAGGAACGATGGGGCGCCTGAGTGGCTCAGTGGGTTAAGCATCGGACCCTTGATTTCGGCTCAGATCATGATCTCAAAGTCATGGATTTGAGCTCTGTGTGGGGCTCTGTGCTGAGGGTGGAGCCTGCTTAAGATTCTCTCTCTCTCTCTCTCTCTCTCTCTCTCTCTGTCCCTTCCTCACCTGCTCTCTCTCACTCTCTCAAAATAAATAAATAAACATTTAAAAAAAAATAGGGGTGCCTGGGTGGCTCAGTCAGTTAAACATCCGACTTCAGCTCAAGTCATAATCTTGCGGTTTGTGAGTTGGACCCCTGCATGGGGCTCTGGGCTGACAGCTCAGAGCCTGACTGAAGCCTGCTTCAGATTCTGTGTCTCCTTCTCTCTCTGCCTCTCTCCCACTTGTGTTCTGTCTCTCTCTGTCTCTCAAAAATAAATAAATGTAAGAAATAATATTTTTAAAAAATAATAAAAAAGTAAAATGATCAAACCCTTGACCAAAAATTTCACCAAAGAAAATACACAAATGCCTAATGAGCACATAACATTATATCCAACATCATAAGCTATCAAGGAAATGCATATGAAAAATGCAATCATAGCGAAATTTTATTTAATTTCTTTCTTTATTTTTAAGTAGACTTCCTGCCCAGCATGGAGCCCAACACAGGGCAACAGGGCATGAACTCACAACCCTGAGATCAGACCTGAGCTGAGATCAAGAGCCAGATGCTTAACCGACTGAGTCACCCAAGTGCCCCTCATAGTGAAATTTTAAAAGGCTGAAAATTACAACAGTTGACAAGGATGTGAAACAAACAAAAGGTCATTCAAAGACAACAAGAAAGTAAAATGGCATAATCCCTTTTGAAAACCAGTTTGTGACTTTCCTATAAAACATATAATCGCATCTCTCCTAGATCAGGCAAATTCTATTTCTAGGTAGAAACATGTCCACAAAATGACATTCATATGAATGTTCATAGTAGCTTTATTCATATTAGCCCAAAACTGGAAACAATCAAAGGCCTATCAATAGGTGAAGAGATGAACACATTGAGATACACCTTCACAAGGAAATACTACTCCGCAACACAAAACAATGAACTGTTGATACATTCACATGGATGGACCTCACAATTCCACTGAGTGAAAGAAGCCCAACAAAAGAACGTATTATGTATTCCTTTTATACGAAGCTCTCAAATAGGCAAAACCGATACTGGGTGATAGAAATCAGACTGTGGGTAGCTGGGGTGGGCTATGACTGCAAAAGGGCGTGGGCTTCCGCAGGGGATTCTCGACTCCAAATGGAATGAGTCCTGAACAAGAGCCTTCAGGTGGTGTGACAGGCAAGATAACCCTGGGGAGGCAACAGGGAAAGCAAAACCTGGGTAGCATCTCGCCACATGGATTATTTCCGTTTTTAAGAACTCTCCTTTCCTCCCTTCCTCCCATCCTTTCTTCCTTCTCCATCCCTCCTTTTCTGTTTTTGTCCAATTGAAACCTGTGGGAAAGGCTGGTATCCTCCTGAGCCGAAACCTTTTAAAAATTTTTTAATCTGATTTCAGAGAAGCATCTGTTGATCCCTCCATTGTCTGTGATGGAGCACAAATCTCAGACCCGTAATTATCTCTTCTCCTGCCAGGCCTTAAGATGAAACAGACAGGAAGACCTGAACGGATTCTTCTGAGATGCCACCTCTTAGCACCGGGCTTTGTGAGCCTGTTATTTGGGGCACTGCAGAAGGCAAGGCCCGATCCCGCCGAGGATCAATGCGAAAATAAGCGGTTGCTCGTGCATAGACTGCGGTCTCCTGCAGTTGTCAGGCCTCCTGGGTAATGGCTATTTATCCCCACTTAATTGCTACCTGGGCTCCCTGTCATTCCGTGCTGGCTGGCACTTTCCACCGCTGCCACCCCGGGCAAACGCAGGGCAGCCTGCAGAAGGGCGGCCTGCCTGCCTGGCACCCCCTTTCTGAGGCCGAGTGCTGCCCACAGTGTCCAGGGTGATGGAGATACCACCTTCACTGACTCTCTCCCAGGGGTGTCGCTTGATTTCCAGGGCCGGGTGACAGTTGCACCCGCAGAACTGGCCATGCTAAGCTTCCAGGCGTTTCATGGGGAGGCCAGAGGAGCAGGGTAGGCTGTTCTCTTTGACAACAAATGGACCGGACAAGTTTAGTCTGTATTCTCAGGGAGCGGAAGAGCCCAGAAGACTTCAGAAACACGAAAACTCAAACCCTTCTGCATCTGGACTTCTTGCTGTGTGGGAGGAGAAATGGATGCCCTTTTCTCAAAAGGAGGAGAAGAAACATGTTAGTACGTATGCAAAAATCCTACCCCAGATATGATCCAAACCAGGTAGTATATAATAAGCACATTATATCATGAACAAATTTGCTGAACGTAAACTAGTGTGAACTTGGAAAATCAAATACTATAATTCACAATTTAACTCCATTAAAATAAAAAGGTTAAGATAAAAAAAGAAAGCCTTTGTTCTCTTGTTGGGCTCTCTCGGAGAGCTACATAATCACATAACTGGCCATATTACCTTTGAGGTTGACTTGGACCCCACAGGGTTAGGCAAACAAGTTTCGGTTTTGCTCGCATCCAGACTAAGTGCCTGGTGCACCTGGAGGCCAGTGTTGGGGAAGATTGTGGGATCCTCTGTGGACTTGGCAGGAAAGAGGGCCAGGAGGGAGCGGTGAGCTCTGCTGGGGCCCCAGGGTGGCGGGTAACGGTGCCCAGACCCTGTGTCACGCTGGTCAGATCACCTGCGTTAGAAAGCACAAAACACTTGCCCAAAGTCTTCCTGGAGACCAAACCAGCAAACGTAAGCCCTCATCGGTTAAGCCGTATGATGGTATTTCTGCATTAATTTAGTCCAATCCAGGAGTCAATGGGGAACTCTATGGCGCAGCAATGTACCCAGGCTCTTGAAAAAAGTTTTCCCTCTTGGGGTAAGTCATCTGTAAATGCTTTACCTTGTAGATCAAAAAACTTTTTTTTCAATTATTGTGAATCCCACTTTAATTCAACGAACATATTTGCCTGCTTACCAGGCAAAAGGAAAACCAATGCTAGGCTCTATAAGGAATAAAAATTTTTAAGTCTAAGGCATTGTGCCAAGACATTTATTTGATGGTTAAGGGATAGTTTTTTCAACCAATGATGCTGGAAAAACTGGATATTCCCATGGAAGCAAATGAGTATGGACTTCTATCCACACCATATACAAAAACTTACTCAAAATAGATCAAAGATCAAAATAGAAGAGCTAATATAAAACTCTTAGGAGAAAGCATACACTTCAACGTTCACAACCTGGAATCAGGCAGTGATTTCTTTGATATGACACAAAAGCACGAGCAACAAAAGAAAAGAATAGATACATTGAATTTTATCAAATTAAGAATTTTTGTTCTTCAAAGGATACCATTAAGACAACTCACAGAACAGAAGAAAATATTTACCCATTATATACCTGACAATAGTCTAGTCTCCAGAATATGTAAAGAACAATTATAGCTCAACAATAAAAAGACAAATAATCTAATTTTTTAAAATTTAAAGAGGGGCGCCTGGGTGGCTCAGTCGGTTAAGCGGCCGGCTTCAGCTCAGGTCATGATCTCACAGTTCATGAGTTCAGGCCCTGCGTCGGGCTCTGTGCTGACAGCTAGCTCAGAGACTGGAGCCTGCTTCAGATTCTGTGTCTCCCTCTCTCTCTGACCCTCCCCTGCTCACACTATCTCTGTCTCTCAAAAATAAATAAAAATCATTAAAAAATTTTTTTAATTAAAAAAATAATAAAATAAAATAAAATTTAAAGAAACATTTCTCCAAAGGAAATACACAAATGGCCTATAAGCACACGAAATGATGCTCACTACTATTAGTCATTAGGGAAATACAAATCAAAGCCACAATGAAATACCACTTCACATCTAACCAGAATGTTTGTAATCAAACAGATGGACAATACCAAGTATTGACAGGATGTGGAAAACCTGGAACCCTCATACATCGCTGCTGAGAATGTAAAATAGTTCAGTCACTTTGAAACTGTTAGGCAGTGCTCACATTACTTTGTAACTCAAGACCTGAACTCTTGGATACCTATCTGAGAGAATTGAAAATGTCCACACAAACACTTGGGCATGAATATTCATAACCACATTACTGATAATCACCAAAAAGCAGAACCAAACCAGATGTCTATTAACTGATGGATGGATAAATAAGGCATAAACAAACTGGAATAGTATGCAGCCATGAAAAAGAACTTGGTACTGATACATGCTAGAGCATGGATGGGCTTTAAAAACATGCTAAGTGAAAGAAGCCAGATACAAAAGACCACATATTGTATGATACCATTTACATGAGGTGCCCGGAAGAGGCAAATCCTTACAAGCAGAAAGTACATGAGTGGGAGCTGGAGCTGGAATGAGCATGGAATGGTGAGTGATTAATAATGGGTGAAGCCTTCTTTCTGGGGTGCTGAAAATGTTCTGGAACTCGATAGCAGTGATGGTTGCACAACTTTGTGACTATACTAAAAGGCACTGAATTTCACACGTTAAATTTTTTCTAATGTGAATTATATATCAATTTTCTATATCACTTGTTTTAAGCCTAAAGCATAGTCCTCGGTCTCAGATAGCTGGCAATCTTTAGTGCTCAAATATTCCTGTTCAACACTATCTAATGATCAATACTGTATTCTTTTATTTTCTGGAGTGGCCACAAATCACATTGTTCTTGGTCATTAAGCAATTCATTACCTAAAAATTAAAAATATAAATCAGTATAAGAATACATTGCATTTGTTTTTCAAGATTTCATTAGAAAAAGTGGAACACTTTATAATAAATGTTTTTCTAAGCAACAAGGAAAATAATAGTCATATCAGTGGACCTGAAGACATCTTCATTTGGCAGTGTGGGAAGTGACTCCCACTCAAGCGTAACAAAAAAAAGCTTTCATGTTTTTATTTGTTCATTCATTCCTCAAAACCTCATTAATTAATATTATCTGCTAGGTCTCGGAGAAAGACTGTGAGTTCCTGCAAGTTTTCCCAAGGAGCTCAGTGTCGAAGGGAAGAGGAAAGCCTGCGTACAAATCTCTGTAAGACTGTGCCAGAAGAGGGGTGCCTGGATGAAGCTGGGTGCACGTTTGACTCTCGATCTTGGCTCAGGTCATGATCTCACAGTTCATGAATTTGAACCCGCTGTGGGACCGCACTACAGTGCACAGCCTGCTTGGAATTCCCTCTCTCTCCCTATCCAGCTCTCTCTCTCAGAATAAATGAATGAACTTTAAAAATTTTAGAAAAATAGGCAACTGAAGTCTGCCTCATCAGCCTCATCTGTAAAAGGCCCCTGCTGGCATTTGAGTACCATCTCTAAAAGAAGCCTTAGGCAAAGGGCACAGCCTGGTGGCCAATGGCCAAACTTGGCCCACAGATGTGTTTTTGTTTGGCCCGAAGAATGTTCCCCAATAAGAGTTTAACGTCATAAGTGGGAATCACTTGCCAATTCTCCCCGGTCCACACCTCCCACTGCATTATTGTTATCTAGCCCAGTAAGTGTTTATGTTCCTTACTTTGCCCCTGTATGTATCTGAATTTTAATGTCTAAGACAGGAGAGAATGTGGCATTAGTCAGTATTTATGCTAGCGGGTAGAATGGAACTGCTAATCTTCAAGAGTCTTGAAATCCTGTCTGTCCATCGATCCTTCCTGTTGGGAAGATAGCCACATTTTCCATTTAGTGGCTTTTGTGAGAGTCTTCCTAAATGGGGAGTTGAAAACAGCTCTTTATCATTCCTAAGTTTTTTATTAAACAATTTATTCTGTGTTATGTCTAGTATTGTCATTAACATCATCTCCATCTCTATGTCTAATTGTTATTAAATGTTCAGCAGAAGTGGGTAATTTATTCTGTGACCAACTGTAGCTGATGCTCAAGGAAATGCAGGAAGTAAAAGATAGCTTTGAAAATTTAACAACCTTTCTGGTAGAGAAAGAAACCCAACCCAAAATGGGTTTAAGACACTCTTACATCTCTATTAAGTTGATTACAAAATTTTTAAAGGGTAACATTCTGTGATTATGAGGAGACAGATACAGTTACAAATTGTTCAGTAGGGTAGATTGGTTGGAAATGTAACTTTCAAATGTTACAAGAGCTGCAGTCAGTTCATTCTACTTGGAACATAATCTCCCAAGGAAATAACCAAAAATAAAAGGTTCAAAGATAGTCTCACTAGTGCCATTTATAAGGCAGAGGAAAATGCCAGCAAACCCCAATGACAAAACAAATAATAAACTGAGAAAACTCTAGTTTATTAACAAGATGGCACACTATCAATTCCTCCAATGACAATTACGCAGATTCTGGGCAATATGTAATGAGCCTGGGAGAGAGAAGGATAAACAGCTAAAACAAAGTGAAACCGAAAATAGGTACACACTGATGCCATAGGAATAAAAAACTAAGTGTGATCATTGACAAAGGTAATAAGAGGATTACAGAGGCACACCAAGGACTTTGGTTTGAAGTTCATATATGGTACAGACACACTATTTTAAAACTTCTTAATGTTTTTATTTATTTTTGAGAGAGAGAGAGACAGCATGAGCAGGGGAGGGTCAGAGAGAGAGGGAGATACAGAATTTGAAGCAGACGCCAGGCTCTGAGCTAGCTGTCAGCACAGAGCCCGATGTGGGGCTCAAACCCACAAACCCAGAGATCATGATCTGAGCTGAAGTTGGGCACCTAACCAAATGAGCCACTCATGAGTCCCACAGGCACACTATTTTAAAGAGAAAGATAGAATCGGGTTAGTGCACTCAATGAAGAGGATGCAATATGCTGATAGCGTTTCACCATGTAGATGACAGACAGAAACAGGATGTGTATGGGGGAAAGCAGCCCATGAACACAGAGATGAGAACAAGAATTTGCGGAAACACGGCTATTCCAGAAACATCCAGAAGCTAACAGTCACTTTTCTTCATACAAACTAGGCATGGCCTTTGCTTGTGGACTGAACTTCTTAAGGTATAAGGTAGTGGTTAACCATTTCCATCTCCTGTTTTTCGTAAATGTGCAGCAGTCTTTGTAACAGGTGCTGATGGCACAGGTGTGGGTGAGCAGGGAATTCTGTCACTGGCAGGAGAATGCCAAAGAGGGGTCTTGGGAAACCGCAGAGAAGAGGTGACATCTGAAGTGGGCCCGGAAGGATAAGCTGCAATGTGTCAGGAAGACCAGTGGAACGAATGATTTAAGGAGAGGGAGGAGCCTGAGCAAAGGCGTGGGAATCTAGTGTTTGGGAAGTGGTAATAGGCAGAAAGTGAGCAAGTTTGGAACAACAAGGTTTTGTCACAGAAAAACTTGCTGCACACCCACGATCTACTCCTTGTAGTCCATGACTCCTTGTATCTCATAAAGCCAACCAAAGATAAAAATAATATAAACAAATATACCAAAGCTTGAACCATAGCACCCCCTGGCACATAAAACAGCTACAAACTCTCTTTGATTGTTCTTTAATTGTTTTCATATATGTCTTGTCAGCCCAACCCAATTGAAACACGTTTCTTGGAAAGAGTAAATGGTGCCCCAATAGTTGGTGCAGTGCATAATCTATACAACTGTTCCTGCCCATCCTGATCATGGTTCGTATTAAATGGGAAGGTTAAAAAGTTCTTTGGCTCTAAGATGCTTCTGCTGTAGAGTGTGATTGAGTTCTCTGCTCCTAAGAGATACAAGGAAACATCTCACTTCTTAAGATGACCTGAAGCTGTCCCACCACCTTTTAAGTAGGCTGCTCTTGATTATTTAACTTATTAAATAATTTATTTAACAAGCATTATCTGAGTAACAACTATGGGCCAGGCTCTGTGCCCAAGCAATGGAAAGAATCGAACCAAGAGCAATGAGAAAGTAAGACATGAACTTATCCTCATGAGACCTAGAAAATCAAAGTGAGAAGGAATCAAATATCATCTCTCTCCTTTATTTTCTATTAGAAATAATACACAGACTTCTCATAGCCTTTTTAGACTTCTCACTCAATCAATACCTCTTCACTCCTTTTTTTATCTGCAAAATGAGGGTAGAGATGTAAATAATCTCTATTTCATTAGCAACAAGCTGTTTAACAACAACAACCAAAAAATGCAGCAAAGGATAGGGGCAGTTCATCATCCAATAAACTTGGAAAATGAGTCAAAGTCAAAGTCATACTCTATCTTAGAAATTTACCTTCATGTTCACCAATAAAAGGGACTGTAAAAGAACTTTTCACCTTTGGCTAATCCAGAATTTCCAAAACTTATCTGCCCATAGAACCATTTCTTTCCCCATAGATTTTCTA
Organism: Suricata suricatta; assembly: GCF_006229205.1. NCBI lineage: Eukaryota > Metazoa > Chordata > Mammalia > Carnivora > Herpestidae > Suricata > Suricata suricatta. The sequence continues at coordinate 127,614,700 of NC_043703.1, forward strand.
GCTCTACACTTAGGGAATAGTTCTCAGAGTATGAAAAAGCCATAGACATTCTACATCGGAATCACCTGAGGGCGCGTTTTGTATTAAAATCCTGCAGAGAGGCTTTCAAGAGTTTAAGTTAACCTTTTAGATCATCAGTGTTTCAGAGGCAATAGTGAGTTCATGACTGGCAGGACTGATAACCAGTAGCGAAAATTAGCAGGATTGAGTGTGGACAGTGTCCCTGGGAAACTCTGGGCTGGGAACAACAGGACAGAATTAGGAGTCTAACACCTAAGTTCTGGTCCTGGTGTCCCTTCGAGTTGAGTTGGTGTGATCTGGGGGAAGTCACTTCCCTCCTAGGACCATCTGTGAAGTTCCGGGTTTGGGACCACACCAGGTGGTACTGCCCCCTAGGGCACTGTGGCAATGTTTGTGGACCATATTTTTGTCCATGCCTGGGGCTCACCACTGATCCCCTTCATAGGGGCTGAGTGCCAGGGGTCTGTGTGGTGCAAAGTAGTTCCTCACTTCACATACCCTGCCTGCTGCATGATCTTCTGAAGTTCCTCTAGAGGTTCATGTAAAAGGTGAAACACCTGCCACCAGTTCTCTGGGCCTAGAAGTGCCCAGAAGTGGTTTAACCTGCACTTAAATTTCCCTGATTGCAATGACAATGTGAATCAAGAGAAGATTGTACTTTACATGGTCAGAACTTTACCAAGAACTTTACCACAATTCTGGACAATCACAGTACCGATGGTAAAATCATAGGTTTTCATTAAATTGCTAAGGTTGCATGCCTTGCAGCTGTCACATTTGTGTTGATTATTCGGTGCAAGCATCTAGTGACTTCATTCTGTCATCTAGAGCAGTGCCACTTGACCTGCCTGTTGCACCAAAATGTATATCAATGTCTCGCTTCCTTCATCAAGAAAGTCTTGGGATGAAAAAAAAGTCAATTAAACTTAACAGTGTGCTTAGTCATACGGTCCATTTTCATTTCTGGATAAGCTCTTTATGTCATTGAAGATCAGTAACATTTTAGTTCATGTTTATGGCATATGTATCTTTCTATAGCCATATATATAAACAGACTTTATTATCCATTTATTTTATTTCAGGAAAGGAAAGGGGACATAACACATATTGGTTCTAAAAAAGGTAAAGTGGGTCCAGCATATCTGATGGGCAGTGGGTCAAATGACTGCCAAGGGCAGCGTTAGGCGATGGGCTACATCAGCTGCCCTACTCAGTCCTCTGATAAGAGACTAGAAGATTTCTCTAGTGGGTGGTGGTCAAGTGCCACTCTGGGACACCCCTTTCAGCCAGAACATTATGTAGCCCACTTATGTAAAAGTTGGGATCACTTGCTAATGATCTCTGTGGTCTTTTTCAGACGCTTAAAAAGAACGGATTTCTGTACCTTTCAAATTTTGCAGCTGTGTAACTTGACCCATATGAATGGCTACCCATATGAATGGCTGCCCACGTCACAGAAAGACTCCGTGCTTGTCTATCAACAGAGCAATTCGATGCCTTTCCTTCTGCAAAACAAGGACAGTCACCTCCTTCGCTGCCCCATCCCCTAAATGTGTACTAGATGGTGGATGAGAGTAAAATTTCATTGCTCCACAGTCAATGCAGTTCAGTCTAGCAGGGGTTAAAGCTGGCTTCTCATCTCTGCTGGGGGCGGGGAGGCAAGCGGGATGGGGCTCCTCCTGTAAGGGGCGCAGATGCCGCCATGCTTTGTTGATTACAGTCTCCCACACCAAGGAAGCTTTGACTAGGTTTGACATAATCAGCTCACAGCCTCTGCCTGCACTCTTTCACAAACAGGCCATTTTCACATCTTTTTCATGGGATCCGACAAGCGGAAAAATAATTAATGTTACCTCAGCCCAACAATGACCCTGGCTCTGATTCAAAAAGAAGGCATGTTGCATAAACTGCCCTTTAATTGAGGGTTGGGGGCCGACCCCACATACTCCTGTATCGGTTCTGCCTCCCTGGCCAAGGCTGATTAAGGCTTTCCGAAGATTGAGGATCCATGGTCACTGAGTACTACTCAGTTTCAGGTTCAAAGAGTTTCTGTGAAAGAATTCTGTTCATGGTATTTAGCAAGCACAGACCTGTTGTGCCTGCCAGAGAATTCCAGATGGTACGGTTGGTTGTTCCCATTTTATTGATAAAGATAGAGTGACTTGCTTCTTTGCAGAAGGTACACAATTAGAACCCGCAACTGTTTTCCAATAGGTTTCCTTTCCTTTCTTTCGAAAAAGAAAACACAAGCATATTTTATTACAGAAGTCTACACGGCCATTTACCCAGTTGTGAATGGGGCAGCCGCTCGAGTGGCAAAATGGTACCGCCACTTTGGTAAATAATCTGGCAGTTTCTGTAAGGTTGAACACAGAGTTACCTTTTGACTCAGCAACTCCACTCCTAGAGTTCTTCCAAGAGAATTGAAAACATATGTCCACTAAAATTCTTGTACGTGAACAGCAGGATTATTCAAAGTAGCCAGAAAGCAGAAACAACCCAAACGTCTCTCAACTGATAGAAGCGGCGTATCCATACAATAAAATATTATTTGGTTATAAAAAGAATGAAATATATGATGTAATATGAATGAATCTTGAAAACATTATGCTAAGAAGCCAGCCACGCACAAATACCACTTATTACGTGACTCCATTTACATGAAATGTCCAGAAGGGGCAAATAGGGAGAGATAGAAAGTAAGTTAGTGATTGGTTAGGGCTGGGAGTTAGATAGCTAAGGGGTGCTGAGCTTCTTTCTGAGGGGGTGAAAATACTCTAAAATGGATTGTGACATTGGTTGTGCAACTCGTAAATATACTAAAAATCACTGAATCATACACTTTTTTTTAAAAAAGTATGTAATTTGTTAACTTTACTCTGGAAGAGTGATTGTCAAATTGAGAGCCAAGTAACCTGGTGATTATCATAAGCTTTGGGGGATGTCTGCGAGTCCTTACCTTTCTAACTATATATCCACAACACGAGGCTGGGTTTTTCTTCTTACCCCTCCTTCTGCTCCTCCTCCTCTTCCTCCTCCTTTTCTCCTTCTTCTTCTGCTCCTGCTGCTGCTGCTGCTGCTGCTGCTGCTGCTTCTTCTTCTTCTTCTTCTTCTTCTTCTTCTTCTTCTTCTTCTTGTGGCTTGTACAATTTTTTAAAGTTTATTAATTTATTTTGAGAGAGAGAGAGAGAAAGTATGTGCAAGCATGGGAGGAGCAGAGACAGAGGGAGAGAGAGAGAATCCCAAACAGGCCCCATGCCCAGCACAGAGCCCAATGTGGGGCTTGATCCCACAACCCTGGGATCATGACCTGAGCTGAAATCAAGAGTTGGACACTCTATGCATCTGGGTGGCTCAGTTAAGTGTCCAACTCATGATTTCTTTGCTCAGGTCATGATCTCATATTTTTGTGAGTTCAAGCCCCATCTTGGGCCCTGTGCTGACCCTGCAGAGCTTGCCTGGGATTCTATCTTTCTCTCTCTCTCTCTGCCCCTCCCCTGCTTTCACTCTCTCTGTCTCTCTCAAAATAAATAAATAAACCTTAAAAAAAGGGTAGGGGGTTGGCACTCAACTGACTGAGCCACCCAAGAACTCCCAGCTTGTATATTTTAATAGCATAAGGAAATATCACATAAGTAGCAATGCACAATGCACATTAGACATCAATAGAGTATAGCAGTCTTCAATGTGTATAAATTATAAACAAACAAAAACACATGTTAACCAAAAGAAATATTTGTGGCCATTATTCACAAACATAATATTTTAACATCTAAAGTAACCTGAGTGTTTTAGAATTTTGTTTGCTTTTAGAATCCTCCTCAACTGTTGTACGAAAATTTCCTTCACGGCAATTTAAACAGTCAAGTCCTAAAATAACCAATAATAATTTTTTTAAGTTTTCAATGTTTCTTTTTTTTAATTTTTTTTATGTCTTTTATTTATTTTTGAGAGACAGAGAGAGACAGCACAAGCAGGGGAGGGGCAGTGAGAGAGGGAGACACAGAAACTGAAGCAGGCTCCAGGCTCTGCGCTAGCTGCCAGCACAGAGCCCGATGCGGGGTTCAAACCCACAAACTGTGAGATCATGACCTGAGCTGAAGCCGGATGCTCAACCGACTGAGCCACCCAGGTGCCCCAAGTTTTTAATGTTTCTTTATTTTTGAGAGAGAGACAGACAAACAGAGAGACAGAGCATGAGCAAAGGAAGGACAGAGAGAGACAAAGACACAGAATCGGAAGCAGGCTCCAGGCTCCGAGCTGTCAGCACAGAGCCGGATGTGGGGCTCAAACTCAGTAACTGCAAGATCATGACCTGAGCCGAACTTCAATGCTTAACCAACTGAGCCACTCAGGCGCCCCTATTGTTAATAATTTTTTAGACAATCTTATTTTCTCTCATATTCGAATGGCCAATTTGTGAAAGAGTTTTTTGGATGGATCTTGCATATAAATACCATGTAGTTTCTCCCACATTTATGAACCTAGTTTCTTTTTCTATTGACCTTGAAGTTATTCACTGCTTTGTTGTTTTTTTCCTTCCATCTTTTTTGAGCTTTTTGGTCATATTCTTACAACTTTTGTTAAAGAACTTGAATCATATTCTCCTAGGACAGAATCAAAAGCTGTTTGAAGTATATCATATAGTGTCATTCTCCAGGGATCCTCCCTGCCAGCAATGCACATTTCCTCCAGGAAAACATCCGGGGTGGATATTTCTTCATAAATTCAGCAACACAGTATATATGGTGCAACAGATTGACTGCAGAAACAGATGTGAAAATCTAGCTTTTGTGGTCAAGCCATAGAAAAGATTTTTAAAAATGTAGAAAGAAAGAAAAAAAAAGGACACACAATCACTGTGGAAAATCTGGAAAAATATGGAAAAGAAAAGTAGAAGACAGTAAGTATCTTTTGTGATCTGACCAACTGCAGATGACCACCGTTAGCATTTGGGCACAGTGCCATTTAGTCTTGTTTCTTGGTTCTTGGTTCTCCTCAAAGTAAAGTGTCAGATACTCACCCACCTTGCTGGGGGTTTGTTGGGAGGAATCCTGATTATACTTCCTCAAGGCTGTATTTACTTCCTGATTACAAAGGTAGCAGGTGATCATTATAAAAAAATATTGAGTGTGTGTGTAGGTGTGTGTGTGTGTGTGTGCGTGAGCACATGCACACGTCTGTGTATTATGAATATACAAAGCAGAAAAGAGGACACATATTTCTTTTTTAATTTTTCTAAGTGTTTTTTTAAAATTTATTTCTGAGAGAGAGAGAGAGACAGAGTGTGAGTGGGGCAGGGGAAGAGAGAGAGGGAGACACAGAATCCAAAGCAGGCTCCAGGCTCTGAGCTGTCAGCACACTGCTCGATACGGGGCTTGAACCCATGAACCGCGAGATCATGATCTGAGCCAGTCAGACACTTAACCGACTGAGCCACCCAGGCACCCCCAGAACACACACCTTAAACTCTCCAGCTCCAAATTCCTTAAAATGACAGAACAGCGACTTAAATAGAGAAGAAGCTTATTGTAGCAAATGCAAACAGATGTCACCAGCAGACCAGAAATCCTGAAGAATTCCCAGGAGACAGAATGAAGAAAGGGAACAGATGAATACGAGCAAATAAATGACAGGAGAAATTCCAAACACACTCAAGCAAAACTGCAAATGAGGAAAAACAAATTCACAGACACACCAAACTCTAAGTCAAATAATGAAGACTCACAATCCCATTTCTGCAATTCCGAAATCCAAAACCTCTCAAAATAGAAAATGGTTTTATCCCCCCTAAGTTTGGCATAAACTTCATTTGCAGCAGAACCTGACTAGAGATTATATGAAGCTATTTTTAGGCTTTATCTATCTCACTTCATGTGAATATTTGTTTATTTCTTTGCAAAAAATTGTTGGTTCCAATTTCAAGGTATTGCACCACATCCTGCTAGCAATGTTATGAAATATTCAGTAAGTACAATGAACTATCTTTTTAAAATCCAAACAATTCATAGTTCCCAAACAGGACTGGCCCCTAGGGATCTGCATAAAGAGTGTGAACATGTCCCTGTATCAGGAGGGGTACTTGGGAGAAAGTAAGACTTGGTTTCCTATGAACAGTAGAATAAATAAGTTTGAGTATGGTCCAGTGAAAGCAAAGGCATACAGATTGCAAAGGAAGAAATAAACTGTTCTTATTTGCAGAGAACGATTGACTAGAAAACTCCAAAGACTCTACCAGAAAAAAAAAGAAACCTCCCACACACACAAATTGCCTAGAACTAGTGAATTGAGGGGCGCCTGGGTGACTCAGTTAAGTGTCCAGCTCTTGATTTCAACTCATGTCATGATCTCACAGTTCGTGAGTTCGAGCCCCATATGGGGCTCTGGCTCTGCGTGTGGAGCCAGCTTGGCATTCTTTCTTTCTCCTGCCCTGCTTGCACTCACCCTAAACAAACAAACAAATCAATCAATAAATACTTAAAAGACCTAGTGAATTTAGCAGATTTTCAGGATTCAAGGTCAACACACAAAAGCAATCATGCTAACAATTAATTCGATCAATGAGCATTTGGAAGTAGAAATTAAAGCACAATAATGTACCTGACTTCTATGCTAAAAACTACAAATGCTAATGGAAAAGGTGAGAAAAACAACACCCTCCCCCCCCCACTAAAAACCCCGAATAAATGGAGAGAAATACTGTGTTCACTAGGTGAAAGACCTAACATAGTAAAAATGGCAATTATCCCTAAATTAATCAATCAAGATTCCAGCGGGAGTCTTGGTATGTATAGACAAACTGATCCTGAAATTTGTAAGGAAAGATAAAGAAACTAGAATAGCCAAAACAATTTTGAAAAAGAATAAAGTAGATAAAATGCAGTACCTGCTTTTGAGACTTACTTCTACAGCTAGAATAATTAAGAGTGCAATGTTAGCAGAGGGATAGACGCTCAGGTCAGAGGACAGAAGGGAGTCCAGACACAGATACATAAAAGTTTTGCCAACTGCTTTTTGACAAAGATGCAAAAGCAATTTAACGAAGCAAAGATCATCTTGATAACAAATGATGTTGAAAATATTGGATATTCATAGAACCTTGACCTAAACCTCATAACTTCTAGAAAAATTAGATCCAGGGGTGCCTGGGTGGCTCAGTCGGTTAAGCCTCTGACTTTGGCTCAGGTCAGATCTCACGTTTGTGAGTTCGAGCCCCACGTCAGGCTCTGTGCTGACAGCTAGCTCAGAGCCTAGAGCCTGCTTCAGATTCTGTGTCTCCTTCTCTCTCTGCCCCTCCCCCTCTCATGCTCTGTCTCTCTCTCTCTCTCTCTGTACCAAAGATAAATAAAATATTAAAAATTTAAAAAAATTAGATCCAAATAGATCATAGATCTAAATACCAATCTTAAAACTTGACAACTTTTAGGAGAAAACAGAACCTCTTCGTTCCCTGGGGTCAGGTGAAGAGTTTTTATACATGACAATATTCAATACTCTTGAAGTGACAGAACGGCAGTGACGGAAAAGAAATCAATGTTTCCAGAGTTGTAGTAATATCCTCGTTGTGTTGATGGTTACTGTCATCTACACAGAATAAAACTTCCCATAACGGCTTACATGTACAAAACAGTGCATATAAAACTGGTGAGATCCAACAAACGTCTGTACCTGAGTCTATTTTATTACACTAACCTCAACTCTCTGGCTCTGACGACGTGCACTGCTTATATACAATATTATCATTGGGGGAAGCCCAGTAAAGAGTACACTGGGGCTCTCTCTATTTTTTCACACCTTCTTCAGAGGCTGAAGCTGTTTTAAAAATTAATATAATGTTATTAAAGAAAAACAATGGAATTATCATTGCAAAACTTCAAACAGTGGTTACCCAAAAAGAGATGCAAGAGAATAGAATAAATAAGAAATATAAAAATAGATAGGGGGCGCCTGGGTGGTTCAGTCAATTAGGCGACCAGCTCTTGATTTCAGCTCAGGTCATGATCTCACAGTTCTGTGGGATGGAGCCCCAGCTCCATCTCTGTGCTGACAGTGTGGAACCTGCCTGGGATTCTCTTGCCCTCTCTCTCGGCCCCTCCCCTACTCACATGCACTCTCTCTCTCTCAAAATAAATAAATCAAGCTTAAAACAATAGATGCAAGTCACTAGTTATGTCATAGTTCTGGGTTCACTGGTATATTGTGACAATTCATTGTCTTGCAATGCTTTCTATAGATATAGAGATGAACATAGATGTTGATGGAGATATAGACATCGATGTGGAAAAAGGGAGAGACAGAGATCTCATACATAAACTTCCCTGCCCATCAAGATGTTATTTTTAAGAGCTAATGAAGAAAAAGAATTTAAATAGAGAGTTATAAAAGTTTATGTAATAGGAATCCATTCAGATTTATATATTCACATACATTATAATCTACATATTATAGATTTATATTCATATATATGCATTTAAATGCACAGGAAAAAGCAGAGAATATAGATCCAAAGATTAACAAAGACTCTGGTGACGAAAAATGGAGTGGTGTTTAGACAGGGTAAGGGAAAAATAAAGAAGGAGAGTAAATTGAGGTTTTTCTTCTTTTACTCTCTATGTTTTGAATTTAAAATTTTTCCCCAAGAGAACTAGGTTTCATCGCACCACCGCCATCATTAGTTTTTTTCTGAAATAGACACTTATTATGCACACAGATGTGGTTTCCTGTCCATGTGCTTCTGCCGAAAGCGTTGCCTGTGGAGTTAGAGTGCCTTGGTCCCCTGTATTCACACAGCGCTGCTTTGACCAAGGGATTCTTTGTTTTACAGCGCATGAGGATAGCAATGGGCTTACAAACACAGAATTCACTTGGCTTATCATGCTCCTGTCATTCAAAAGCAGAGCCTTCATAGGACAATTGTTGGCCTTTGAAGACTCAGCTGTGTCATCGACTGGGTGACAGTTCTGGCAGAGCTAGGGCAATGGGTGCCCTAAGTCAGTGACCCCGGTGCGGCTGTTTCTCCACAACCCTGCGGATCAAGGAGTGGAAATGGCAGTGGCTCCTCTCACCTTTACCCCTTGTGACCCACAGACAGCGTGCTGCTTCCCCCTTCCATGACTCTGAGCCCTGCTGGTGGAGGGCTCTTAGTCCCCAAACAGGAGTCCCACAGGGGACACAGGAGGAGGTCCACAAAAGTGGAAGCTGGGACTGCCACCTGGCCACGATGGCTCCTCACTCGAGTGATCAACAAGCAAAGGGGTCGCCGTACTGTTTGGGGTGATTGATCCTGACTCTCGGGAGAAAATCAGGCTTCATCTACACAATGGAGGTCAAGAGGAATATGTCTGGAATGTGGGGGTGTGATCCAATTCAATGGAAAACTTAAGCAGCCCAATTCAGACAGGATTGCCATTGGCCCAGACCCTTCAGGAAGAAAGGATCGGGTCACCCCACCCAAGGAACCTGGACTAGCTTAGATGCTCTTCGAGGGCAGAAGGAATATGGAATGAACAATGGATAAATTGGCACACAATTTGACAAAAAGATTAAGAAAAGCTGAACTTGCTGCCGCCAGGTTTCTTGGGACAAACAAAACAATCAAATGCACGTGCATGGTGGTTCTCAAATCCTGGTGTGCTTCTGAATCACTGGGGGAAGTATGTTAAAAATGTTGAGTCTAAGAGTACCTGGGAGGCTCAACTGGTTAAGCAACTGACTTGGTTTTGGCTTAGGACATGATATCACAGTTTGTGAGTTCAAGCCCTGCATCAGGTTCTGTGTTGATATGTGGACCTTGCTTGGGATTCTCTCTCTCCCTCTCTCACTCTGCCCCTCCTCTGTTTGTTCTCTCTCTCTCTCTCTCTCTCTCTCAAAATAAATAAACTTAAAACTTTTTTTTTGTTTTTGTTTTTTTAAATGTTGGGTCTAGAGGTCTCTGCTAAGCTTTCTGCTCAGAACCTTCCAGGTACGGTCTGGACAACCTGTATTTAGTTTTCAAGATGATTCTAACACACAACTGCAGCCAAGACCATTGTACTGGGAGGTGGATACTTGGGGAACATTCATGCCTGGCCACTTTGCTCCCTGGCTGCCCAACATAATTATTCATTTGATATTCCAAATGAGTGATGCCCCCTAGAGCATAGCTCCATGCATAAGATATACAACTTCCAAAATTTTAGAAATCAGAATCTCCCCCAAGTCAGTCCTCATGTATATTGCTTCTGTTAGTAAAATAGAAAATTAAAAAAAAAAAAGAAGAAGAAGAAACAGTACACACTAGTAAAGGTATTCTTTTGTCTTGCTTATGATATTCAAGCTTTAAATAGACATTAAACTGTCTCCTGACCTGGAGGCTCTGTGACAGGGTAAGACATCTCTGCTGTGGATGTGCAGATGGAAATGTGATTAAGAAGGGTGTATTAGGAAATCTATCCTTGCTCAGTTGCTAACTTGAGGAATCCAGATGTCATGATGTTGTATCCTATTCAGGCCCATAAGGATGTGACCTCATCCCCGGAGGCAAAGAAGCTGGGTGTCTCCTGAAAGGTGGAATCATTTCTGACACTAGTAGGCTGGTGAAAAAGTCTGTCCTTTTGTGCAAAGACACCATGACTCTCGAAGTCAACGTGCTTGTTTTATCAGCTCTCTTCAAATAATGGTAATACATTTGTGATATTTAGCATCAACTCCTCTACTGACCACCGTCGGTCTTTTGAAGATGAAAGTCTTGTTAGAGCTGCTTCTGGAGGGTGAATTTTCACCTGCCCAAGATCATCCACCATGTCCTATCTGTGGAAAGCTTCCTCCTTTTACTCAGAAGCACCCATAGGATTAAAACTTCCCAGGGACCCCTGGGTGGCTCAGTCGGTTAAACGTCCAACTTCAGCTCAGGTCATGATCTCAAGGTTCCAAGGGTTCAAGTCCCAAGTCGGGCTCTGTGCTGACAGCTCAGAACCTGGAGCCTGTTTCCAATTCTGTGTGTGTCTCTCTGCCCCTCCCCTGCTCATGCTCTGTTTCTCTTTGTCTCTCAAAAAAAATAATTAAAAGTTAAAAAAAATTTTTAAAAAAGGATTAAAGCTCCCTAGGGCCTGACTTCCCATCATCCAAGGTGGCCGGTTGTTTGGCTGATAGTTCAGCCTCATTTACGTGGCTGTAGGTGGTAAATCAATAGCAACAATAATAATGTACAAACCCAATACTCCCTATGGCACTAGCACTAATCCTCACAGCACCCCATGATGTGGATTGAATTGTCTCCATTTTATTTTCTTTTTTGTGTATTTATTTTTTTGAAAGGGGGAGGGGCAGAGAGAGAAAGAGAGAGAATCTCAAGCAGGCTCCACACTGTCAGCACAGAGCCCAATTCTGGCCCCAAACTCACAAAGTGTGAGATCCAGACCTGAGCTGAAATCAAGAGTCAGATGTTTAACCTGCTGAGCTACCCAGGTGCCCCCAAATTTTAAAGATGAGAAAACTGAAACTGAGAGCCCACAAAATTCAAAAGCAAAAAAGACAGCTAAAACCAGGGACTGCCTGCTCCCTAGTCTGAGTGTCCCCAGTAAGATGCTTATCAATCTCTTGCTGCAAACTCCCCCATCACCACCACACCATATGCTTTATATTACAGATCTCTGGAATATGCAGTCTTTTCTGTTTTGTTTTGTTCACTAAAGTTCCTACTTCATTCAGATTACTTTTGGTTTTTACCTAATGTCATTTTAAGGAAAATACAATCTTAAGTCATTGTTTCCCAAACTTGGCTAATTATAAGAATTTATCTGTAAACCCTACTAAGAGCACATCCTCTGAAATCCTAGCCCAGGCCACTCAGTTTGAATCTTTAGCATAGAGCCCAGGGAGGCTACATTTGAAATGGGGCATCCCCATCTGTGAACGATCATCATAGAGGGATTTTTACCCGCATGAAAGTTGCATGAAGTAAATTATTGGTGTGGGGAGGGGTCCTTAAGTAGCTCCCCACCTGTAACAAAAGTCCCACCTGATAGAATCCTCCAGAAACCACTCTGGAAGTAAAGAGGGAGGAAGGGGAAATGGGATCAAAGGGTACAGGTTCCCTACCTGAAGTTTGATCTTGGCTAAAATCCCACAGATGACCAAATGATCTTTTCTTTGACTAAGAATTGTAGGGTCATGCTTCTGGAGTTTGTGTCCTGGCTCCTCAAGTTCTAAACTTTGTGACCTTGGTCAGGTTGCCTGACCTCTCTGTGCCCAAGCTTTCTCATCTATAAAACAGGGGTAATATGCAGAACTAGCACCTAAAGATGTCAGAACGAAATATAGGATACTTAAAATAGTGTTCAGTATGTAGTAAGCATTCAACAAATATTATTTGTTATTATGGTGTTCGATAATAATATAAAATGGTAAAAATAATTCTACGAAAGCTCAAATTTATATAATGCTCATAGCATAAAAGAACTTTCACCTCTTCATTTTTTTTAATCTCTCACATATAAACTTCTAAGGTATGTCTGGCATTGTGTCAAGTGCCTTACATATAATTAAAAATTTTTAATTTTGAAGTCATTTAGATTTACAAAAAGTTGCAAAAATAGTACAGAGTGGTCTGTGCATGCTTCCTGTGGCTTCCCCTAACATCTCACATATACAGACATAACTTTTTTTAATGTTTATTTATATTTATTTTAAGAGAGAGAGTGTGTATTGGTGAGTGGAGGAGGGGGGAGAGAGAGAGAGAGAGAGAGAGAGGGAGGGAGGGAGAGGGAGAGAATCCCAAACAGGCTCTGCACTGTCAGCAAACCATGAGATCCTGACTTGAGCAGAAATTAGGAGTCAGACGTTTAATTGACTGAGACACCCAGGTGCCCACATACAATTTCTTTTTTTAAGATGGAAGTTTCCAGATGAAGGAACCGAACCAAGTCAAGCAACTTGCCTAAGGACTGGCAAAGACAAGGTCTCCAACTAAAAAATACTGCCCTTAATTTGGGGGTTGGGGTGTTGGCAACAGAGAACAGATGATCAGAAAATAGGGAATTCTCCTTTGGAAGAGGCCCTAGCACTCTCACTGACAAAAGGTTTCACCTTTTTTGGACATGGCCACATATTTTATCTCATCTAATTCCTGAAAACAGCCCTATGAGGTGGCAGGGCAGATAATATACTAGTCCAGCTTCACATACGAGGAAAGGATGTTTAAACAGTTTGCCTAGAGTCACATAGCAGACTCAGATACAGCCGCCTTAAAAAATATCCAGGAAAACGGTTACATAAACAGGTACAGAGTTGATGGTTTCATTGTTGTCATCTATAAATGAAGAGTTTGCTTATGAGAAGACCAGAAGCATCAGTGTGCTGAGTGGAGACCCTTCCCCATTTCCCCCTAAATTCCTCTCAAAGGATAGCAAGCACACTTGTCATGAGACACAGATGCGTGAGCTCCAGCTTTCAGCTTTGAAGGCCAGCGCAGGGACCACAGGAAAGAGAAACTGTGCCGGCCTTTTAGCTGCCCAAACACCTCCGAAGAACCCTTTATGCTGGAAAGCATAAAAGTGAATTTGGCTGCCTCTTAAAAACCCGCCGACTGAATTGGATTTACTCTTTGAGTGCAGGAAACTTTACCAAGATTATGGAAACAGAAAAGAATTCGAGATTAACACATACTGTACATTTCAGTACAGGTGGCAGGACAATTAGAAATCTAGTTAAGCTACAGAAAATCTCCATAAATCTGGGAGGGATTTAGGTCTGGGTGTGCTCTGGTGTAACCCATCATCAGATGCATGTTGTACTCGGTCTGCGTGCATCCAGACTCCCCAGGTGCGGGGAAGATGATGTAAAGGGGAAGAATAAAGAAGCGATTTTTCTCTGATCCCCCTTTTGTGTGGGGCAAACAATTAGGTGGCACTAGTGCCTACGAGGGGAACTGAGTGAGTTCCTGAATGCTGCCCGGTGTCCCTGTTTTACAAGCTTCACAGTTTCCTTTTAGAAATAACTTAAGAGTAGGGGCGCCTGGGTGGCTCAGTCGTTTGAGCACCTGACTTCAGCTCAGGTCATGATCTTGCGGTTCATGCGCTGGAGCCCCACATCCAGCTTTGTGCTGACAGCTCAGAGCACGGAGCCTGCTTTGGATTCTGTGTCTCCCTCTCTGTCCCTTCCCTGTCCGCGCTCTGTCTCTCTCTCTCTCTCTCAAAAATAAATAAATGTTTAAAAATTTTTTTAAAAAAGAAAGGACTAAAAGTAGTCCCACAGAATTAAAAAACAGCTACGAGAAAAGAAAAAGAAAATGCTCAAAAGCAAGGACTACCCTGGATATAACTCCTTTGGCCACATTATTGGCATATTCACCAAAATAAAAAAAAAAAATAATAATAATAATAACAACACATCATTTCAATTGACCAGGAATTGATCAAAGGTCTATCTATCTTTGCTATTTTGCTTCAACAATGCCAAATCAAGGGCTCTGTTTTGTCTATGATCTCAACCAATAGTCAGCACGCTTTTCCAGTAAAGTGCCAGAGAGTAAACATTTCAGGATCACATGGGCCATTTGGTCTGTGTCCACTGCTCAGCCCTGGTGCGGGAACAGCCTCAGGGGTTTGGGATAATATGTGAATGAATGGGAGAGGCAGCATTCCAATAAAATGTTACTGATGCTGACGTTTAGGTTTCATGTCATTTTCATGTGTCGCAAAAGAGTATTCTGATTTTTTCCAACATTTAAAAGTGTAAAAACTGTTCTTAGTTCTCAGGCCGTACAAAAACCAGGCTTCACAGGGGATTTGGTCCGAGAGCTGTCATTTGCTAACACTTGGTCTAGATCTACTCCACCTTTTCAGTCTCTAATGAAGAGATCCTATGAGGTTAAGGTCAATAGAGGCAACTCAGGTCTGTGTAGGTCTGCTTCCCAGTTTGCTAGCCCAGATCCTTTCTTCCAGATATTCTGACCTCCTGTGCCACCCATCCGGCTTGAACTCTCTTGATAGAATTCCACTCCACTCCATGATTCCTGTTCTCAAGCATGGGCCAAACATAACCATCACACATTTGTGGGTATCTTATAAAGCAGATTTAACCTCTAGATATTGAAATGCCTTCCCAACACGGAGTCTCTTGGGAAGTTATAGTTACTGCACACTGGACATTTCCAACTACATTCTTTACACAGGGTGAGGATGTTTGTCCGGAAAGCAGGCTCAGAAAGGCTAGGTCAGGCTGAGAGAGGTGCTTTCTCTGACCAAAAGAGTTGAGGAATGAAAGCCCCCTGACTTTTTATCAGGGATTTCAGTTGGGTGGAGTGAAGGACTGCCTTAGGGTACTTTGGGAATTAGATTTTTATCTGCTTGAGTAGTTTTCCAAATGAGAAGCCAGAAAACATACCTTGAATGTCAGAGAATGGAGTTTCCTGCAGGGAGTTTTGCAAATCTTTCAAAATGCCAGCCAAGACCTGGAGATTCAGCCCTGTGCCTTAGACCAGAAACAGTCCCAATGCTGGGGAGTCTGGGCTAGTACCAGATTTCCCTGTACCCCCAAGGTCAAACCTAGGAAAGGAAGAGAGAGTTTTGCCTTGTCTGGGTATGGAGCCACCAGTGAGAGGGAGATCTTGGATAGGGAGCCAATAAAAAAAAAATAATAAAGTGAAATAAAATTAACCGCTTCCAAGATACTGCCAGTCCAGAGAAGGGCAAATACAAAGGCAGGACCCAGAAAGTACTGATGATAGGGCCTTTCATGACCAATGAAGCCACAAATGTACCAGGAGTTGCTTCCAGAGAACAAGTTCAAATTCCTGTGTGTTAGGGTGGAGCTCAGGGCCACATTCCCTCTCCATCTGCTGGCTAGGACACTTGTGCCTCTGGTCTAGAGAGAAAGAAAGTGGAGCAGGATAAAAGGAAGGTCAAGGTAAGGTGAACAGAAGATAGGGGTGGGGGTGGGGAGGTGCACAGTGTGGGAGGGTATGGGAATAGCGGACACTTACAACAAAACAATTCTATCCAGCCTCTGGTATTGGCCTGACCAGCCCTGAGCCTTTCTCGGTAGGATTTTGCCAGGAGTGAGGGGATTTTGTTTGATTGGTTGGCTGGGCGCTGTCTAGTTTTCCCACTAGTAGAAATCCTTTAAAGCCTCCAAAGCAAGCCAAACTGTGCAGCCCTCTTTCCACGCAAAGCTCTGGCCTGCAATCAGCAATAGGAGTTCATTGTTCTGACAGGAACCAATTACCAGCAGTTAGCAGAGGGCAGGCAGAAGCCCAGAGGGAACAGGGTGCCCTCTTCCTTGAAGACTGAAGAAATTGAACTCAGAAACTGAATTCGAGGAAGATTGTAGCCCAGTAAGGGTTCCTAAAGAATTGTCAGCAAAGATGGGGTCCCATAGGACAGTAAGTAAATATTATGATTTTTGTTCTGTGGAAAATGAACCGGAGACCACGAATTGAAGTGAGATCAATAAACAGATGGAGAGAAAGAAAAGAAGACATTAAGTTCCTTGCGGTATGATGTAAAAATGAGACAGAACAAAACAGCAGAGCAGAAAAATAATTAAATAAGATGCCAGAAGTTAGATCGAACCCGTGTGAAAACAAATGCGGGTGTGAAAAACTCACCCATGAAAGAGCAAGGTTTTCAGAATGCCTCAGATATGAAATTCCACAATATGCTGTGTGAAAGAATCGTAACTTCAATAAAAACTGATGTCCAAAAGTTGTAGTGTGGAAGGCAGATAAGCTGACACCAAGAAATGCTGAGAAAAGAGCAAGGTTATACATGGATAACAGATGGTATCTGTGCATATCTTATTTATTTTTGTAAATGTTTATTTACTTTGGGGAGGGGAGGGGCAGAGAGAGAGGGAGACTCAGAATCTGAGCTGTCAGCACAGAGGCCTGCTGGGAGGCTCACACTCACGCACTTTGAGATCATGACCTGAGCTGAATTCGAGTGTTTAATGGACTGATCCACCCAGGTGTGCCCATAATTGTGCATCTCTTAGAATTCTTCTTGAAATAATTTCCTAGAAGTGGAATTTCTGGGCCAAAAATATGTGTATTTTATTTTATTTTTTTTAATGTTTATTTTTTAGAGAGAGTGAGAGCGAGAGCGAGAGCGAGAGCGAGAGCGAGAGAGAGAGAGAGAGAGAGAGAGCAAGTATGAGTGGGGGAAGGGCGGAGAGAGGGAGAGTCAGAATCCGAAGCAGGCTCCAGGCTCTGAGCTGTCAGCACAGAGCCCAACGCGGGACTTGAGCCCACAGAGTTCAAGATCATGACCTGAGCCAAAGTCAGATGCACGTAACTGACTGAACCACCCGGGCACCCAAAATAAGTGCTTTAAATTTTGATATGGATACTGCCCTCAGAATTGCTAAGTAGGAGGACTAATTTATATTGGCACCAATAAGATACGAGAATACTGTTGAAGATGAAGATCTTTTTCAATTTGTTCATATGAGTCAAAAACCCACCAGTATTTGTTTTCATTTGCATGTCTCTGACCGCTAATGAGGCTGAGTATCTTTATATATATTACAGTATCTTGTATTTCTTCTGTGAATTACCTGCTCTTTATTTGTTGTTTATGGATTTGTCACTGATATATATGGAAAGTATTTACCTTTCATATGCAGATACTTCCAAGATTATAAAAATATCCTCACATCTTCTTGTAATAATTTTATACTTTTATATTAGTTTTTATGATTTTTTTTCCCTCTAATTCATCTGGACTTTATTTTTGTATATGGTACAAATTTATGTTTTCTTTATGGAATCCAATTGCTCTAACTCTTTGTTTTGAGTGTTTTTCCTTTTCTCACTGGTTTGAAATGCCACTCTGATGACATTTTAAATTCCAGTGTGTAGATGTGTCCCTTTGTGATATCTCCAAACTGTCTCCTTGATCCATTTATAATTTCCTATACCAATACATGCTATTTCAGCATTTGTAAGTGTTATATCTTAATAGCTGGTAAGGGGTCGAGGAAACTATATGTATCTTCTTTTTCCAAAATTGTCTCATATTTTTCCTAGTCCACATAAGTATTGGAATTCATTGCTTGAATTAAAAAATTCTTTTGTCAGTTCTATTGACACTACATTAAATCTATTCATTGTTTGGGGCAAGGTGACAGAGACATCTTTACATAGTGAGTTTTCATACTCGAGAATGTGGCATTTTTTTAAATGACATTCAGTAAATTTTTGTGGATTTTACTAAAAAGACTTATATATACTGTGGAACTTGACTTTTCCTTGTCAAATTATTCCCAGGAATTTTATAGATTTTATTATTGTGATTGAGAATGGAATTCTTCATATTTATTTTCTAATTGATTATTGGCTTTATTTAGGAAAGTCATAACTTTCTTGTACATAAATCTTGTATCTGATTATGATCATATTATTTAACTACCTCATTAGTTTAATAGCTTTTTAGATGACTCTCTTGAATTGTTTAGAGAGTAGTGTTGCCGGCCCACTAGTATAATGGCAAAACTTTCTCTCTTTTTCAGTATTTATTCCTCCTGTTTATTATTCTTATTGACTAGTTAACTCCAGTTCAGTGTTGAATAATATAGGTAACAGTGTAAAACTTTTCCTTGTTCC
The DNA here is from genome assembly GCF_006229205.1 of Suricata suricatta. Taxonomy (NCBI): domain Eukaryota; kingdom Metazoa; phylum Chordata; class Mammalia; order Carnivora; family Herpestidae; genus Suricata; species Suricata suricatta. The sequence goes on from NC_043703.1 coordinate 127,633,301, forward strand.
TGTCTTTAAATGGAAAGTTTTAACAGTATTGGTGTTAGTTCCTGGTAAAAAACATTTTCTTAAACTAAGGAATGTTTCCTTTACTCTTAGCTCAGTAAGAAATAGTTTATTGGGGCACCTGGGTGGCTCAGTTGGCTAAGCATCCAACTTTGGCTCTGGTCCTGATCTCATAATTCGTGAGTTCAAGCCCCACCTCAGGCTCTCTGCTAGCAACACAGAGCCTACTTCACATTCTCTGTTCCCCCCTCTCTCTCGGTCCCTCCCCCAACTCATGCTTTCCCTTTCTCTCTCAAAAATAAAGGTTTAAAAAACAGTTTTGTTGATGTTCACTGTTTTATTTAGCTTGAATAAGAAATAAGTGATAAACTTTAACAAATGATTTTTCAGCACTTGCTTCATTTTATTGCTCTTTTAATAGTCAACTATGTTAATAGCTATTTTGACGATGGTTAGCTAGGTTAACTAGAATAAATTTTATTGTGCCATAATATATGATCTTGTAACACATTACTGAATTCAGCCTGCTAACAGCCTCTTTAAGACCTTATTGAGAACTGTAAAAGGTCTCAAATTTTTTTTCTTTGCTGGCAAGATAACATGATAGCTTGCCATAGCATCATATAAACTGACAGAACACATGAGACCCTGGGACCAGAAACAAAGGACTTTATTACTCAAAGTACAGTAAGCAGCATAAGTAATTTGCTGCTTATAAGTTTCTCTTGTCCCACAAATCCCACAGGGACAGCACAGACTGATGCCATACACACAGCCAGCTTGCCTCACAACCAACAAACTCTGGGCTTCAGGAACTGGAATCTTTTATAAGGGGAAGTAAGCAAAATTACTGGAGGGAGACAATATTTTCATTGTACTTACCAGTAAGCAATACTGCTTTCTCTTCCAGATGGAGGTTCTATCGCTATCTTCCAGGGTTGTTCACCATACAAACATCTTTGAAAATATAGTCTATTTGCAAGTCATGTAAAAACACGAGTCCCACAAAGTCTGTCTCTCAGCATGTTTTTGTTTGTATTGGCATATATTTGTAAGTGAAATTTGTGTATAGTTTTCTTCTGGAGCTATCCAGTTTAAGAGGTATCAGGATTTTGTTGGCTTCATAAAACAAATTAATAAGTTTTCACATTTGTACATGTTTAAAAGTAACATGGGAATAATATGGCCTTTGAAACTGGTAGAGCTTACTCATAAATGTCTTGGCCTAGTGCCTTTCATAGGTGCAGATTTTTGACTACTATTCAAATTTCTCCTATGGTTATTGATCTATTCAGGACTTCTACCTCTTTTGTGTCTGTTTTATTAATTGATATATTCCTAGAAATTTTTCCATTTCATCTAGATTTTAAATATTCACTGTAATATAGTATTCAGTATGCAGGAATTTACTCTTTTACGTTATTTTTTTATGGAGAATATGGTAGAACTTTATTTTCTAGGTAGAACATAATTTTAAATCTGGCTTAATTTACTGATAAGGATACAGTTATCAGAGAATTTTCATTCAGCTTGTTAGCTGGGGTAGCTGACGGAGTCTGTAATAATTTACTAGACAGACTCATGTAAACCTGGATCAATTCTAACCCACACTAAGTAATACTAAGATATCAGAAAACTTTGGCACAAGAAAGATGCAAGATTGATTATACTTTTCATATTCACATTTAGTTTTCCAGTTAGGCAAGTATAAAAAGTAAAGGACTTGGATAATAGCAATATATTATGATACACTTAATGTGATAGTAACTCTAATAACTGTTACCATTCAAGATGTCTCTCTACTAGAGAAAATCAATAAAGCCTTTTTTTAATTATTTATTTATTATTTTTTTAATATAGCCTTTAAAAATTTTTTTAATGTTTATTTATTGAGAGAGAGAGTGGGGGAGGGGCAGAGAGAGAGACACACACACACAGAATCCAAAGCAGGCTCCAGGCTCTGAACTGTCAGCACAGAACCCAACACGGAGCTTGAACCCACAAACGGTGAGATCATGATCTGAGTCGAAATTGGATACTTAATCAACTGAACCACCCAGGCACCCTGAGAAAATCAATATAGCCTTTGATATCTGATATGGAAGTCTTTATTGGACAATAGTTTATTTTTCTTCATTTATAAACAGAAAATAAGAGATGACTTACTTTCATCTGGCAGAAGTAACTATAGACCTCAACAATTTTGCCTAGGGTATATGCGAATTCTCTAAGCACAAGCTGCAGGTTCTATGGGCTGGTAACTTACCATTTTACAGTCTCAAAGGACATAATGCTAGTACTCTCCATTAGTGACATAACAATAATGAAAAGCAAGAAGTGACTCTTCATACCTGTTTTTATAAGATATACGGGAGAAAGCAAAAGAGTAAATCTTCAAAAACATACAGGGCTACTACTAATGAAGTTTCTGTAGGATGTAATCTGCAGCATGACAAAATACCCACCCCAAAGTGAGAAACAAATTTGAGTAATCTGTACCCTCTGTAACTAAAACAGAAGCCGTTACTTGATGGGTTAGCATACCTGCTCCAAGGGTGAACCTATAATTTGATACCTTTGAGGGGAGCCCAGAGCTTTAACAGAAAGCTCTCCAGTTTCCTCCAAAGTGGATTATGAGTATCTCTCCTTCCCTGTCTCAATATATACATGTTGCTTGATGCATCCAAAGCAGATTAGAATGTGTTATAAAGCCTAAGTTGTTACAGGAGGATCATTGAAGTCATTCCAAAAAAATTTTTTAAGTTTATTTATTTATTTTGAGAGAGACAGAGACAGTGTGCGTAGAGGAGGGCCAGAGAGGGAGACAGAAAATTCCAAGCAGGCTCTGTGCTGCCAGTGGAGAGCCCAGTGCAGGGCTTGAACTCAGGAAACCATGAGATCATGACCTGAGCAGAAACTGAGTCCGATGCTTAACTCATTGAGCTACCCAGGTGCCATGCATCCTTGTCCTTAAATAGCACTTTTATTATTTTATAAGGACCACATTTGTTTAGATTTACCTAAATGTCAATACTTTCTTTGCTCACCATCTTTTCTTACATTTCTTCACAGATGTTTTCTTTTATTTTTTTTATGTTTATTTATTTTGAGAGAGAGCGTGCATGGGCACGCACATGTGCACACAAGCAGGGAAGGGGCAGAGAGAGAGGGAGAGAGAGAATCTGAGCAGGCTCCAGGCTGTCAGCACAAAGTTCTACTTGGGGCCAGATCTCATGAACCGTGAGATCATGACCTGAACTGAAATCAAGAGTTGGACGCTCAACCAACTGAGCCAACCAGGTGCTCTGGATGTTTTCTTTTTTGTTGAAGTAAATTATAGATAGGAATGTTCTGATCATACATTTCCTCAGCCTTTATTTATACAGAAATGCTTCATTTTACCCTTGTATTTAAAGATTGTATGTTTTCAGGACACAGATTATCTAGTTGACATTTGATTCTCTCAACCCTCTAAGGATGTTATTTCATATCTTTTGGCCTGGGGAGGATCTCTGTTTAAATATCTTCTCAGGGAGGGCTTCCCTGACCACATTATACAAAGTGGAAACATTCTCCCCACGCACTAACCCCTTCTTCAGCTTTTCTTGTCTCCACAGCCAGCACCAAGAGTGTAGACAAGTCCAGGGCCCCCATTCACACAGAAACCAACCACTGCTCCTGCCTGAGCACAACTACAGTGCTCTAGACTGTGCCCTGTGGGGACCTATCCATGGTACTTACCACTGTCTATACCTATAGGGCACATTATTCAGATCTGCAACCCGTTCTCAAAATTTTGGAGGCCAAATGTGTTTTGTAATACTGAATTTTTCAAGTTTTAGAAAGGAATAGGGTGTATGATATTATAACATATTATATAATACCACCAGTGGTTCTGGGATAGTATCTCCAATCACATCTGTTAATATTTCTGCTCTCAAATATGAGACTATTCTTGTCATTGTGTCTCTAGCTCAGGGCCCAAGGCCTAACACAAAGTAGCTGCTAAGAAATATTTATTAAGTGGCTAAATTAAATCTTTCATCTATACTGTGACACCTCTCAGATTATGTAGCCAGCTTGGCCCCACCCCGTAATCTCAACCTAAGGGCTTCAGCTCCTGCTAGAAAGTTCCTCCAGGGTGACCCACAGACAGTCCCTCCTCTTCTAAATGTCCTGATCTAGCGAACCCCTCACCCCATTACTTCAGGCAGAACCCCAACAGTCATCTTGGAGTGTTCCTTCTCCCTCAACCACTACTCCCAGGAAATCACAAAGCCTCCCCTTCCTACTTCCTAAATGTATCTGAGACCTCCCACTGTCTCCTTCCCTGTAGTCCCTGCCCTACTGCACCCTCTCATCACCTCTTTCTTGTTTTTCTATGGCAGCATTCAGAGGGATCTGTCTTAGGAGATCTTGCCCTTCCACAGGATTCTCCACAAAGAACTCTATTTGAAATACAAATTCCATCCTTGTTCTTTTAAGTTTCTATATTTTTGAGACAGAGAGCATGAGAAGGGGAGGGGCAGAGAGAGAGAGAGGGAGAGAAAGAATCCCAAGCAGGCTCCACACTATCAGTGCAGAGCCTGACTTGAACTGTGAGATCATGACCTGAGCTGAAATCAAGAGTTGGACGGCTAACTGACAGAGCCACCAGATGCCCCCAACTTTAATACTTAAAATGAAATTTGATTCATTGCTATCTGTTCTGTTCAGTTCTATTCTCTGGCATATTAGACGAATCGATTCACCTTGCATGTCCTCCACTGCCCTTCCTCACCTGAAACTGCCGAGTGCCACCTGCCTCCAAGTGCACCTTCTCTCTGTTCCCCAGGAGAACCATGGCCTCTCATTTCTAGCCCCCACTCTGCTTCCACCCCCACCCAGCACCTGCTGCCTCCCTCTCTGTCCTCTTCACCTGAGCAACTCCTACTCTGGTCAGGGTTTTGGCTCCTCCCACAGATTGTCATGGCATCCCACCCTTCTCTGATCAAGGCCCTTGTCACCCTGATGTTTCTCCTCCACTAGAATGTAAGCACCATCCTTACAATGACCTTGAATTTAGCTGTGCTTCCTAGCAGGCATAGGAAGTGGTTAGTAAAAGTCACTGAATGGAGGAAGGGACACTAAATTTGGAAGCATCAGAATGAACCGTGATGCCACCCTTTGGAGGAGCTTAGCACATAAGATTCTGGAAAGGAGGATTATTCACCACCTGAGTGCCAGCAGCACCACGACTTCACCAATGGTAATAATCCTATAATGGTAGGACGTGTAGGCTCCGAGTAGTTCCTGAGCAAAGAAACATGAATACCTCAGCACACACCCTGAGCAGGCAGTGGGAGTTGCTGGGGTTCTGGAACCAACACTGCTATTGTGTGTGGCAGCCATTGTTGTTAATCCCACCGAAGGAAGGTTTTGTAAAGTCTTTGCTGAAGTGGCAATTCTTTGGCTCTTACCACCAGTATGCAAGAAGGTGTGCAGGGGGACAGCAGCTCCGGGTGTTTTTCCCTTTCTCAAACTTGCTGAAGGAGAGAACTTGAAAGTCTTCGGGATGAAATGAGAGCAGGGGGCAGCTGATGCCTACTGATCAAAGACTGCAGGTGTTTGGCTGAGACCTGTTGCCAGGAGAATGCAGGGGAGGTAGGAACGCGGAAAGGGGGGAAGTGATGTGGGGGGAATGGGGACGGTTGGGCTCTAAATCCAGGCTGAACATAGCAAAAATTCTTGGGGTTTTGCCCATCTTAAACCAAAGGAGAAAGACAACTGTTTCCATTTTATGTATTGACGGATGCCATAATCAGCAGGTGACGTGTATCATAAATGAGTCTTGGGAAGATGCCTTGGTTTCCCCAAACAGGAAGAAGGAACAATGTGCTTTTCTTATAAGATCAATAAGACGATCATTTCACTCAGACAGAGGCTTTCTTTTTATTTACTTTTAGGGGTGCCTGGGTGCCTTGGTTGGTTAAGAAGCTGACTTTGGCTCAGGTCATGATCTTCTGTTTCGAAAGCTCGAGCACCGCGTTGGACTCTGTGCTGACGGCTAGGAGCCTGGAGCCTGGAGCCTGGAGCCTGCTTCAGATTCTGTCTCCCCCTCTCTCTGCCCCTACCTGTTCGCACTCTGTCTCTCTCTCTCTCAAAAAAAAAAAATTCACGTTTATTTATTTATTTTTAAAGATTTTTTTTAATGTTTTATTTATTTTGAGGGGGGCAGTGCCGAGAGAGGGAGCGGGAGAGAATCCCAAGCAGGTTCCACACTGTCAGCGCAGAGCCTGATGCGGGACTCAAGCTCACAAACCATGACATCATGACCTAGGCTGAAACCAAGAGCTGTACATTCAATCGACTGAGCCATCCAGGTACCCCTAGGCTTTCTTTTTAAGCATGGAGGAGACAGAACCTAGTTCATGCAGGGCCAAAGATGAGCTTTGGTATTTGCTAGTAATAGAAGTTACAGAAAGGTTCTAGGCAGGAAAGCAATATAATCATTATCTATTGTTTGAAAGATTACTTTGGCTTCCAAGCAGAGAATGAGCTCAGAATAGCAGGGGTGAGTCCAGTGAGGATAGCAGGGAGCCAGGGGTTGAGGCTGGGAGGTCAGGTAGGAGGAAGTTGCTGCAACCTCTGGGCACAGATCTGGTGACACAGGTAAACTGGGGTGAAGTCATGGACTGGAGACCAGTTTTGAGTATGAGAGCCAACAGTTCTTGTTCTGGGTTTGGCAGTGGGGTTTAAGGCAAACAGAGGAAGCGAAATAAGGGTTGGTTGGAGGGGCACTTGGGTGACTCTGTCAGTTAAGCATCTGACTCTTGCTTTCAGCTCAGGTCATGATCTCATGGTTCTGTGAGTTTGAGCCCTGAGTCAGGCTCTGTGCTGACAGTGCAGAGCCTGCTTGGGATTCTCTCTCCCTCTCTCTGTTCCCTACCACCACCACCACCACTCTCTCTCAAAATAAATAAATAAACTTAAAAAAAAAAAGAGTCGATACTCAGTTCTTGTTCTGGGCATGAATGAGGGGTGTGAGGCAAACAGAGGAAGCAAAATAAGAGTTGGTCAGTGTTTGGTACACTTAGGAACAGACGGGCCCACGAGCTGGAGTCCACGAATATGTGACTGTCCCTCTTCTGTGAGATTCCGGCGGCCGGCTGTTTGCCAAGCCTCTTAGTCTGTTTTTGCCTTTCTGTAATATGAGGCTAATAATACTCACTCTCCAAGGCTGCTGGGCCAACAAATGGATAATACTGACGTCAGACTTTCTGAGGAGAGACAGGTGGAGGCTCTGGGGGCGGATGCTAATGCTCTTCTCAAGTCTACTGTGGGGCGAGCACACAGATCCAATATAAAATAGCTATATGAACCTTCTCAACAGCCCTGTGAAGCTGGGATCGATTGCTCTTGTCCATTTTGACAAGGGGAAGACTGAGGCCCTGGAGTTTGTATGTCTGACCACTGTCACGGTGCCTGTGGGACAGCCCAGGTCTGGAGTTGGAAGTGTGCAGCTAAGGAATGGGGTCAGTTGGCATTGTCCTTGGAGATTAGGAAGGAAATAGAGACTCTTGCTTGTGAATGCCCCCGTCCCAATCCCAGCGTGGGGCAGGCCAATCCCTGTGGCTGTGCCTGTGCCTCGCTTAATGCACTTCAGGAAGCTAAATTGGGAAGGACGAAACCCCAACATGGCAGGTAACTTCCAACCTCCTTTGAAGTGTGGTGCAAAGAAGCCAGGCTCTGCTCCCACTTGAGGTTGGGGTTGAAAGCCAGCAGCCAGGAGTGTTGACTTGTGTATACCAGGAGGGTGCTCACTCCAGCCAGGCCCCAGGGCCCAAGGCCTTGAAGACAGTGCCACCTGACCGCGGTTGCTTCTGTCACTTCTGTCCCAGAGGCATCCCTGCTTTGAGTACCACCTAGTTCTGGCCTCCTGGCATAGGATGCAGGTTGGGGAAGGAGTGCAGGACTTGCAGACTCTCTCAGGCAGGACTCTGGGGAACTGCCTGCCGCTCTTCCAGAAGGTTAAACCACGTATCTCCCTCCTGGGAGACTGGCAGCCAGGTGGGGGAGCCCAGGCCGACCCTGTGGATCCTCCCTACCCTGCACACATCTGCACACATGCTTGCTAAGGGTCAGGGACTGGGGGTGTCTCAGTCATCTTAGCCCAGGACCGGGACTTCTGTGTACCCAAAGGGATTTGCTGAGTCAGCTGATACATTTCCTGAGTCCAAGGTTCCAAACCAGCATCTCCATCCAAAGTCTGACTTCCCTTCGCCAACTTCAGAGCCCAAGATCTGGGCCATTGACCTAGCTGCTGGCTGGTCCTGCAAAAAAGGACATGCTGCTTACCTTCTGGTATCCATGAAAAGGGAGCCCCAGACAGGAAAACCAACCTCAAAAAATGCTCACAGGGAACATTGCTGAGTAGGGGGTGCAGGCCAGGAGCCTGGGTTCTAAGTCCCCAAACTTGCAACCAATCAGCTGTGTGGCCTTGGGCAAGTCACTTAACCTCCCTGTGCTTCTCATTTCTCATCTTGAAAAGGGAGACAGAATAGTTAAAGGGCAGGTAGGTCCTGACAGATAACCTGACTTTGAATCTCGGTTTCACCACTTACCTGCAGCAGCTATTTAGCTTTGACCATGGCCCTGTTACTAAACAAACTCTGTGGTCCTCAATATTCTCACTGGTAAAATGAATATTAACAGTGTTTCCTCAGGGCGCTTCGCTGGCTCAGTCAGTAAAGCTTGCAACTTTTGATCTCCTGGTTGTGAGTTCAAGTTCCATGTGGGGAGATAGAGTTTACTTAAAAACAAAACAAAAAACCAACAGTGTCTACTTCATAGAGTTGTTGTGTTAAAATAGCTACTTTATATTTTATATATATATCTTTGTATGTTTTAGAACAATGTTGAGCGCCTAGTAAGTGAGTTATTATTATTGTAATTTTTGCCTTTTTTAAAATAATAAAGGACGGCTCTCCAGGCCTTCTGGGGTTTCCGTGAAGAACCCCAGACATCCTGAATTAAAAAGCAGGGAGGAATTCAGTAGGTAGCTGGTCTTTTTGACCTTCTTTTGTTTTCAAATGTGACAGGAAATTCCTTCCAAGCGGTGCCCACCACCTAGCCACGCACCCCAGTTGACAGCTTTCCATGACAAAAGCCCAGGCCACGGTTCTGGGCCCTAGAATTGGCAAATCCCTGCCTCAGGTAAACCACTGGGAGTGTCTTCTCCTTTAAAATCCTCTAGATTTTTATCGATTAGAGCAGTTAAAGAAAACAACCACTTAGACCCTGGTGGACTTAGCCTCTTTCCATGTTCGGGGCAGTCGCAGGGAGGAAGAGAACAGCTTTAGTGACGTTCCTCGCAGCCAGAGCTTGGCCCAGTTTGCTCTGAGAGGGACTTGTCAGGGCCTGGGGAGCTGGAGAAGTTGGGGTGCAGTTCCTGAAGCCTCCTGGCCCCCCCATTCCTAGTAAATTTGAGAACGAGTTTAAGGTTTTCCAAGTATCCAGAAGGAAACGTGAAAACCGTTTATTCATTTTTAAAATTCTCCTTTGGCCCTGTCTTGTTCTGGAAGGTACACTACATCCCAGAAGGCTGGAAGGCAGCAGCTCTCAGTTACACATGTGCCCAAATGGCCTCAGCCTGGGCTGCTACTGGACCCCAGCCCCGATCCCCGGCCACCGGAGAGAATGAAGGTTGTTCGTCTATATGCCTGCCGACAGAGTGCATCTTTCTCTCTGCACTGTTCCAAACAACGGAACGTGAAATCTAGCTCAGATCCAGAATTTCTGACCTGGTTCTCAGACAGACAATGTCACAGATGCAGGAAACTGGTACCAGTTGGGAGGCTGGTACAGATTGACCTGGAAACTTCACAGGCATGGGTGGCTTCGTTCGGTAGCCTTGGGTCCTGTGCCCAGTAGGAAGCGTTTGCCCATCTTACAGCTTCTTCAGTCCTGGTGGAGGCTGAGCCGCCCGGCGGCCCTCTGCAGCCAGTCAGCAGAATGGAGTGGAGTCTGTTCTTGGCCTTTGTTCTCAAATGCCATTGCTCTGGGATTTCATCCCAACCACTCAGATCTAGATACTTCCAAATACAGGTTACTCATGTGCTTTTTACATCTTACTTTCCAGAAATCTTTTGCCTATCCATTATCTACCACAGGCCAAAAAACAAAAAAACAAAGACCTCAGGTAGCTTATTGTTGGTTGAAATTATTCCAGCCTAAATTTCTATTAATAGAAATAAGTAGACGTTAAGAAGGAAGCTGCCAGGGGCATCTGGGTGGCTCAGTTGGTTGAATGTCCGGCTTCAGCTCAAGTCATGATCTCACGGCTCATGGGTTCGAGCTGACAGCTCACAGCCTGGAGCCTATTTCAGGTTCTATGTCTCCCTCTCTCTGACCCTCACCTGCTCGCACTGTCTCTGTCTCTCAAAAAACAAAACAAAAAACAGGAAAAAAAAAAAAAAGGAAGCTGCCATAACAAAATCTAGTCGGCAACCAAAATATTGAAGGAATCGATTTCCAGTGTGACAGGGCAAACCAGTCCTCAGTTCTGAGAATGCAGTTGATGTTCTTTAGGAAAAAAGGCATCTCACAGGACAGAAACCATCCGACACCGGAAACCCAGAGGCCTCATTCATCGGGGGCTCAACAACTAGCCCTATTTAAGTCGGTGGTTCTCAAGCAGGCTTGTCTTCACCCACCCCCAGCCGCCGGGGACATTTGGCAATATGTCTGGAGATACTTTGGGTCGTCACCATGTGGCTAGGGCCAGAAGGAAAGGAGGTGCTTCTAGAATCTAACAGGTAGAGACCAGGGTGCTGCGAGAAGTAGCACAGTAGATATCCTGTGATGCACGGGGCAACCTCTAAAACAAATTACCCAGCCCCAGATAGCAGCAGTGCGAAGGCCGAGAAACCCTAGTCTAGAAACCTCCTTTTCCCAGTTTTCTCTAGAGGGGAGCCCAGTTCGATAGTTTCCTATTTCCTTGGCAGTAGGCAGTGATGGGCTGTCTGCGGCCCCCTTGAGGGCCACCTGAGGACTACTGCCCACTGGCGAGACCCCACAGCACCATTTCATTCTGGAACAGAAATTGTCTGATGTACGTCATTTGATCTAAGACAGAACTGTTAGCCTCTGCTAAAAACCAATAAAATGCTCACATGCCTGTAGACCGACCATCCCCAAGAGTAACTGTTTTGGTCCAGCCTTTAGGACGTGAACAGGTGGGGCCAACCCAAAGGGAACACCATTTGCTTTTGCTCTCAACAAAGTGCCTGTAAATGTCACGCCCCTTACATCTCTTTTCCTTTAGGAAACAGACGCTGAAGACAGAAAAACAGCATGCCTAAACGTGGCCAGAAATCATCCCACTTAAGAGTTTATTTCATGTGATTCTCAGCATGCAATGTACTTTCTTGGGAAAAAAACCTTTTTTTGTCCCAGTTCACATTATAAATTAACTTACAAATATAGAACTGTGTTAGAAACAATATTTATAAAAGTCCCTACGATTTTTCACATAGAAAAATAGCCACAGAAACAGTTTTCCGTACATACAATCTGGGGGGTTACGTAGTCTCTTTGGTTGCCTTTCTCCATAATATTTAAAAAGTAACGGTGATGTTATTTATGCCTCAATAAAACTTTAAAATAGTTTTCTGTATTGTATATTTCAAAATAAAAATTTAAGAGTAATGCTGTGAGTCTCAAGAAAGAATACAAAGGGGAAAGTTAAAACTTTTTTTTTTCTGCTCCTTTTTCTAAAAAAAGTAAACCCTCAAACGAGCAACGCTCCTATCAGAGACCCAGCAATACGGAAGGAACAAAGGCAACTCGGGACATTATCCTCACCTTAATGCAACAGTGTTCCAATGAAATCAACAATTATCTACATTTTAATTAGCACTTTTTGGATAAGTTCAAAAGTGGCTAAGAATCTGCCACGGACCAGGCACTGGGGGGTGACCATAAAAACCATTCAAATGCAGGTACCGCTTGAGAAGTAAAAGGGAGTGCTAAAAATAATTTATATTAAAAAATTTTAACAGATGGTTTATTAAGAAACGATAAAAAAAGTTCCATTTAAAGACTACTTTTTAAACAAAATTCTAGTATTTTCTTTAAAAAATGAAAAGATTCAGGACTCATGCTAAAAGGGATAGGACACCAAGTTAATGAGGACAGTGGTCACCCCAGGCACATGGCAGCAAAGGGCAGAGGTGGCAGTCTGTCCTTGTTGCTCAGGGGAACATCTAAAATGATCATTTATTTCAATCTTTGGTCAAATGAGATTGAGCTCATTCCCACGCCCTGTGGGCCATGTCTGCTTATCGATAATGGCACCTTTTTGTTTTTCGGGATGAGAACTAGCACCAAGTTCTGGAGCCAGACTGCCTGGACCTGATCCCGGCTCCGCGGCTTAGGACCTGTGTGACATCCTGGGAGCCCCACTGGCCTCACAGAAAGAGCACAGGGATATACTGATCTCCCAAGGCTGTTGTGAGAATTACATGCTGAGCGTCTGTCTGAAACGGCACTCTGCAAAGCTCGCCAGGCAGTTTTATGGCTATTGGTGTCCACCACGTCCCAGACATGGGGCCTCAGCACAGGGGATCTGTGAGCTGGGTTTAGCTCAGAGAATGTGTGGCATTTCCCAGCCCAGTGTTTTAATTAGCGGCAAAGAAGGCAAATGAAGGTTTTCTCAAAACACTCAGGCACCTGACCTTTCCAGAAAAACCGAGAGGCTGCCAGGCAGGAAAGAACTAGTGGCCCACAGCAGCTTTCAGCTGGTCAGTTCTGACCTCTTTCCACTGCAGCAGTTACCAACTGCTACCTTTTTCCTACCCAAGAAATTGCATTCTTTTGTTTTTAGAGCTGGCCCCGGGCACACACAGTGATGAACAACACAGACACAGTCCCTGCCCTCGCAGGGCTCACAGGTACTGTCCCAGAACAGGGATGGATTTCTCTCCAGGGAGGCCCTTATCCAGAAGAAATCTGCAAAAGCTTGCTGGGCTGTAGAAAGAGTCCCCTGCTACTCCAGTGTGACTCCAGATGTGGTCAGGCGGCCGCAGGATCACTTGGGACTCCAGGGAAAAACGGATCTCCCTTCCCGCCCCAGACCAACCGCCAACCACCTAGGAAATCTGCATTTAACAAGATCTTAGGGAGTGCATATTCAAGTCTGAGAAGCTGAGGCTGGCGGGGTCCTATACCTCTGAGCCCTCCCTGGGGTAGATAAGGCTGTTGACCATGCTGAAGTTGTAGAAGGGGCTGCTAAAGGGGCTGCTTTGCCCCCCACTGGTGCTGGCAGGGAAAGGGCTGTAGTAGGAAGATCTCTGGCTGCTGCTGTTGCTGGCGCCGTTGCTCAGCTGCAAGGTGTCCGGTGGGGCTTCGGAGATGGAGCTGGGGGGGAACGTGCTGCTGGGGGTCAGCTGGGCACCCTGGATCCCTAGGTGACAGCTGCCAGGGAGAGCCCGCTGGGCGCCCCCACTGCTACTGACACTCAAGGTGCTGAGGCTGCTGAAGAAGGTGTTGAGGCAAGGGGTGGAGGTGAGCAGGGAGCCCCCCGGAGAGGAGGCCGTACTCTTGGTGCCCTCGGGGGGCTCTGGGGACTGGGTGGGCCTTAGCAAAGCGGAGGGGCTGTCTCCTTCTGGCTTCGCGGCCACTGCCGACCCCAATCCTGACGACAGCCCTTCTTCTGATTTTGTTGTCCCTGGGGCCACAGCGGAGGTGCTACTGGCTTCCGAGCGGCGCTTCCGCTTCCGCCGGAAGTTCCCATTGTCAAACATTTTCTCACAGTTTGGATCCAGGGTCCAGTAATTCCCCTTCCCTATGAAAAGGAGGAAGAAACACAAGTCAGAAAAAGACCTAGTTCTTGCTCTCCTATTCTTCAGCTTCGGAGGGAGGAAAGACTCATGAAACTCTGATAAAGATGTTCGGCCCCCTCTCCTGTTTAAATTTATCCTTGGGGGGAGAATTTATTCTTTACTTCCAAGGAGAAATCTTGAACCAAGATGTTCTGGCCACTTCCACCCTCTCCTGGCAGTGTCTGCTACTTAAACAGTGAAACCTAGTTCTAGGCCCAAGACATTTTTAATTCCCCAACACCGCCCCCTCCAGATACATAGCGCAGCCTTGCAAAATCCTGGCGCTACTTAAAGGTAAGCATGCATTTCTTATTTTATTAAAGTAGGCATGAGAATAATACCCATTTCACAGATTAGCCATGAGAGTTCCGGTATCTGTTATCGTTATTATTTGCTCAAAGGGTACAATTATTTGCCCCTTAAAAAAATCACTCCACTGGAAAAAGGCAACCTCAAGTACCCAATCATTTGTCTTGCCAAACAAAAATCACAAAAGCTATTACTGGACAATCAGAAGTTTTAACACCACCTTGGAAAACGTATGTTCAGGGGACAAGGGAGCTCGTGGAGTCTACAACCTGACCTCCCCTTGGACAGGAGGTGCACTGCATGCATCTCTTCCCAGCTTTTCCTCCACCAGCAAATCTCAGGCCAGAGCCTTCTTTAAGGCCCGTAGTGCTAGTCTTCTGCTTAGAAAGTTCCCCTCACTATCTAGCATAATCGAGGTAAAAAAGATCTATCATCTGGGAGGATTTTCTCTCAACAGCTTTTATCACGTCTGGTAAACACAATCTTTGGCATTTCAAAGTAGTGGAAAGCACTTATCTCGTAGAGTGCTTTGCTTCTCACGGCTCAGTGGAAACAGGCAATATTGGTGCCCTCATTTTTCAGATGAGGAAACTGAGGGGCAAACTGGTTAGGATCCTGCTGTGTTCCCAGTTAGCAATGGGAAAGCTGGACTTTAAGCAGGCTGGTTCCAGACTCGGGATTCTTACCTACACAGTGTGTTAAGTTGCCTGCACGAACTAGCAGGTTTTCCATGATCTTCATTAACACTTTTTTTTGCAAATAGTTGCAAAAAAAATTTTTTTTTAAATTCATACACCTACTATCTAAATAATAGTACCTGTACCTATCGGGCTATTTATATTGTGTCTCTTAGTACTAAGCACTTTGACAAGAACACTAGCTAAAGACACTAACTTTTTGGAAAGTCCAGAAGAATATACATGACAATGTGAGAGTCTCAGGTGCTTTAGGAGCCAAACTGGGAAGATACAGCTTCTAGAACTGTATGCCCTGTCCAATACCGTAACCGCTTGCCACACATGGCTGTCGGGCACTTGAAAAGTGGCGAGTCCAAAGTGACATGTGGAATCAAACACCCACAGGATTCTGAAAACTTAGTATCAAAAAACAAACAAAAGAGTAAAGCACCTCACTAATAGTTTTTATATTTGCTGTATTTGCTGTTGAAACAACATTTTGTGTTACTTAAAAATAATTCCGCCAGTTTCTTTTTACTTTTTATAATGTGGTTGCTAGAAAATTTGTAATTACACATGGTTTGTACTCTATTTCTCTTTGAAAGCACCACGCTAGCGTACTTCCAGGCGCAAACACTCCAGAGCATTTACACAAAGTCCTGCATCTCTTTTTCCGATCACACCTCTGTCCCCACCTTCCCGGTGCCCAGCTCCTTCTGAAAACCTCAAGTAGAATTTCTCTCCTTTTCTGAGCTTTTCGGCGGCCTCCACTTCTCAGGTGGAGGAAAACCACTCGCAGCGCCGCACTGTAACGCAGCCCTCCTCACCCCACGGCTCAGATCAGAAACGCAGCACACTTCGGGTTAAGGCACCAAACCGCGATCTGCAGGACCCAGCTGAAGTTTTCGTATTCCTCTGCCCCTGTCTCATGATGCCTGTGCCACTACCTCCGTCGTCTCTCTCAAGGCAGGCACCTACTCAAGGACACAGTAAGGACCCTGGTGCAGGAGGAGAGTCTCTTAGGCCCCTGGTGCAGGAAGAGACGCCTCCAGGGACAGCAGGAACGGCCGGCTGTTCCTCAGTCTCTCACCACCTATTCCTTGAAATGTGCCGGGGTTCTCAGCTCATCTGAATCCCTGTCCGGTCGTCCCTTATCCGAGAGTCCACCCGTGTTCTTATTCCTGATCTGCCTCCCTGTGCCTTGGTCCCTCCCTTTCACTGGCACGATGACCACCACCCAGGGGTGACTTCTCGTTTGAGGATACGGGCTTTCTCCTTCTCTAACCGGCCAGCCTCTACGTGTGTACGTGTGTACGTGTGTGTGAGAGAGATGAGTGTGCGTGGGTGTAAGGCACAAGCCCCCCACCACCGCGTCCCCGCTCTGCGGGTCCTCTAATAACTCTCTTTGTCCTCCGGCTTGCCCCCGACCCCAGCCAGACGAGGCTGGAGGTTCGGGTGGTTGGTCCGCTCCATCTCCCATCCCCAGTTGGGAAAAGAAGCCTCTGCATGGAGTCAGCCCCACGCAGCCGCGGCCCCGGCCGGGGAAGCCTCTGCCCGGCGCCCTCACCTGGGTCGTCCTCGTCGCGGGGCACCTTCTTGAAGCAGTCGTTGAGCGACAGGTTGTGGCGGATGGAATTCTGCCAGCCGGCCTTGCTCCGCTGGTAGAAGGGGAAGCTGTCGGCCACGAACTGGTAGATGTGGCTGAGCGTGAGCTTGCGCTCGGGCGCGCTCTGGATGGCCATGGCGATGAGCGCCGAGTACGAGTAGGGCGGCCTCACCATCTTCATCAGGTCCTCGCGGCTGGCCATGGACAGCCAGCCCAGCTCGCCGGGCGCGGCGGGCCCCGCAGGCGAGGCGGGCGCGGCGGGC